>NC_133777.1:878979-907384 GCF_003597395.2 Chelonoidis abingdonii
TATTTGGGGAACCCAGGCTGATAAGAGCCTAAATCTTATCTGGTGGCAGCGAAGTAAAATCCAAGCTGGTAGTGAGCTTGGGGGAGGTTCAGGTAAGCACCCAGATTTTGGACACTAAAGTCCAGATCTGAGACAGACGTTTACCACAGTATGTTCACCTGCTTTAACCTTCTAAGTAACATTTCTTTTCCTTAGTTAATAAATCTTTAGTTTACTTCAGGTCTGGCTACAAGTGTTGACTCTGGTGAGAGATCTCAGGGGTAATTGATTTGCGGCAAGTAACTGGTCCTTTGGGACTGGGAGCAGCCTACATATAAATATCAGAACAATATTCCAAGGGACCATCTACCACAAAGACAGACTCACCTGGGTGGCAAGACAGACTGGAGTGCCCAAGGGGACTGTCTGACTCCATGGCAAGGCCATTCTAGTGCTTGAGGAATTCACACTTTTTACTTGGTTGTGAAAGCTAAGCGTAGAACACAACCAGTTTGGGTTTGTGCCCTGACGTTGGCACTCTCGGCTGTGAGCCTCTCCAGACAGCATGGCAAATGCCTGTTGATTTTGTTATGAAGTTTCCAGAGGCCTCCAAGACACTGGAAGCTGTGGACATACAGATAAACCCCCTAGTAAATGGCTGAGTCTTGTTCCCCCTTAATGGCTGGCCTCATACGTGCCAAGAGTCAGAGGTGCTGGCATTCATTTCAGAACTATGCCATTCACACTGCACTGAGGGGCACAAACTGCACCTATTTGTACAGGTACACGGGCCCGGAGGCAGGAAAAGGCCTCAACAAGGGAAGGAATATTAAGCTCAGCAGCCTCCAGAAGCAGGTTTAGCTCCGGCTCCTATCGCAGCTGCGGGGGAGCTGGAGTCCCCGTGACAGATCTGGAGATGAGTCCACTTTTAACCACCAGCAGGTGTCTAGCTCCTCACCCTGCTGCACAAGGAGTCTCCATAGGAAAGGAAGGGAGGTGGCAGTGGTTCCGCTTCCTCTTCCAAGCCGTGTTCTGCAGAGACGGGGAATCCCTCCCAACGCATGCAGAAGCCAGGATAAACTCACAGAGCAGAACGTGGCAGACGAGACAGGAGCCTCTGACCCTTGGGGACAAGGGGCCAGACGACGACAATCGAGGAGAGCCACCCGCCTACTCAGAGGTTACATAGATGAGAAGTGTCTCCCCATCCTGCCACGGCGGTTCCACTGCCCCTGGAACGGCAGCCTGAGCCCCGCCAGCAGAGGCACTGCACCAGTCTCAGCAGCCCTACGTGTCCACGAAGTGCAAGTCAGACCCAGTCATGAGGTTTTAGAAAGAAAGACTGAGTCAGGCTCTTGGTCCATCTTTGGTTGCTCCCAGCCTTGGTGCTCAGGGATGGCATTACTTGCTAGAGGACCTGCTGAGATCAGGGTACTTAGCTCCGCACTGGGCTCAGCAGTCACCATTCTATCCTTAACCTGCCCTTCTGGTCCAGGCAGCCCAGCTGCTCCTGGGAGCCATACAGGGACATTACCCTAAGTACAGCTGTTCAATGATCCATTCTGTGTCCCCTCAGTTCTCCAACCTGGGGTGCCTTTTACACTGCTTCACTGTGAACCTTACCACTCCTGGCGTCCTCACACCCAGCCTCCAGCATCTGCATTACTCCCAGCTATCCTGCAAGAGTGCTACAGCCAGTCACTCCTGAATTATATAACCAAGTGACACTAGCAAATTCCCAGTCCCAGACTTGTCCCCAGAAATGTGCATCCTGTACTGCCCAGCTCTCTCCTTCTCTGGACAATGCAAGCTCATGGAAAGTCCATCACTTCATTAACAGGAAATGATTTGCACAACCCGTTATCTCCAGTGGAGGTTCCCAAACCCTTCAACCAAACACACGGGTTTAGATAAAAAACAAACAATTTATTAACTACAGATAATATCTTTTAAGTGACTACAAGTAATGGGGCATAAAAATCAGAATTGGCTACAAAGAAATAAAAGATAAAACATATTTAACTTAGCTTGTTAAGTGAATTCAAAGCAAAATGTGTCTCTTGCCACATGCTTTTGCAGTCTGACTGGCTGAATCTTTCAACCAGGATCCCTCCCCAGTCCAGTGATGCTTCCTTTGTCTTTCAAGTGTTGTTGATGCTGTGAGGAGAGATGAAAGGAGAGAAGAAGATTTGGGGGCCTCTGTTCCTCTTTCCTTATATGTCTATTTTCCTTTGGAAAATCATTTCCAGCTGGGGTTCGGGAGACAGGACGTCTGTGGGGACAAAAACTTCCAGTTGTTCCTTGGCCAAAATATAAATTTCTTGCTCACACCCTTTTTCCTGCCAAAGCATGGCCACTTAACCAGGTGACTATCCCTCTGATGTTGACGACGCCTGGCTCCAAAGTTGGCTGGCCTTTTGTCTCTGGGGAACTTGTCTGAAGTGGTTTCCACAGACTTGGAACATGGCTTATAGAGTAGAATCTTATAATTTTACATACAATGTTGCCACACATTTTACCAAGCCAATAATATTCAATGGAATATGGGTTGTTGAATGATACCTCACAAGGCATTGTTTGTACAAAATCCATTATAGTTTTGTAGAAAGGGTGAACATAGGGATACAGACTGTCACTGTGCTTCTGGTTCAAGCAGTCCATCAGCTCCTGGGAGCCATATGTACTTAGCCACGACAACGGGAGCCAGCTCCTGGTCTGCCTGACCACAGCCTGGAGAGTTCATTGACATCAGAATTAGTCATGAGCAAACAGCTGGCTGGAGCTGTAATTAGCCATCAGAACTGGAGATTTCTCCAATCCCTTCTCCTCCAGCCCCCAAACTAGGCTGGAGCCCTCCCCTCCAGCACGTTCACCAGCGCAGTCTGGACCAAGCCGAGCAATGGAGCTGGAGAACTACTGTACATCCCTATTCTGACAGCACAGAATAAATCAGCAACTCATCTACATTCCAGGAGAGCTCACGTGTTCTTGTCACTGACAGGGGGAAAACCATTACTGCATAACCTACCAAATGAAAAACAATGTTTAATTAGGACAGAGCCAGACAAGCACACAATTAAATGTTCTACTACTATCAGTCTTACACAGTTTAAGCCTCTATTCAATAAGGGGCCATTAAAAAAGGCTAATAGAATATCAAAATGTACATAGGGAAGTTGCATGTTGCATTTCAATAACTGCTCCAGCACAGGAGATCTGGGGAGAGTTCTGCCGAAACCAGTAAGAAAACAAAAGGCAAACGGGAGCAAGATGCAGGAGTCAGACAAGGCCTGAATGGGAAGCCTCCCAGCTCCCTCCAGTGAGAATCAAAGAGGAGATGGGAGCAGCAGCTGCTGTAGGACTCCGCAGTTCCTCCTGGAGAGGCAGAAGCAAATGGCTGCAGGAGAATTGAACTAGCTGCTTTTGCTAAGCAGAGGCCTAAGCCTTCCCATCGCACTAGGGAGCTTGACAGTGAGGCTGCTTGAGAGGAGCCTGCACTCTGCATAAGGGAATCCTCCCCAAACGCCAACCTGGGGGGATGGCAGACATGAAGGGCTGAAGGAATCCTCCCAAGGGAGCCAAACACAGGAATCTGAGAGCGATTCAGACTGCCAGCCTGCTCCCCCCAAATCACCACTCACCAAGGTAAAGGGGCTCCCGCCTGCTTGGGGTCTCCCCTCCCCAAGGCATCACGAGGGGATTCCAGTCCAGCACAGCAGCCGCCATCGGCAGCACAAGAACAAGAACATCCAACATTTCGAGTGTCAGAGAGGAGGCCTGAAAAAAAGTGGGATGGGGCAAGGGGTCTGCTTCTCCTTAACCTTCGCAAACAGGAACCATGTCTGGTCTTACCTGCTTCTGCTACAGAACTGAAGTGGAAGGCTTCCCAGCCTTTGAGGAAGAGTTGTGGTGGTGGTGTCTTTTACTGAGAGCGCGCTCCGCCCCATTGTGTCGGGGAGATGGAATTAAATAGGTGTAATGAATGTTCTAGATCACTTGTCCTCTGCAGCAACATTTGTTTTCCCAGGTTGTCTCCCTTGCCCTGGAAGGTTAAACGGACATTGAATACAACGCACTGGATCTTTCTATCGTTGCTGAAGGGCATGTGGCAAAGCGATTCAGGACCGGGGAGCGGCCTGGGTTGCCTGAAGTTCTCAGCACTGCCTTACCAACCTACTGTGCCACCCCGGACCCGAGCAGAGCTGAGCTGAGCTGAGCTGAGCTGAGCTGAACTAGGGTGGATTTCTGGGAGGGACTAGTTGAAGCCCTGGTTTAGTTGCTGACACTTTTCAAAGCTGAGTAGGAAGGGACCCTGAGGAGAGGGGTCTCGGGCAGGAGGCACTGGAGTCAGGTAGGATTTGTCGTGCATCCAACAAGGAAGGGGCTCTGAGCAAACACCGGAATCACAGTCATTCGCTCCCTTGAGGTCTGCACTGCACCTTGGAGAACCAATTCCATGAAAATCCCACCTCAGTAGTACATAAACCCACTAAGCCCAAGGCATCGAAACATTTCACTCCTCAATGGAGTCTGGAGGCCTAAGGAACCTCCAGATGAGTTTCTGAAATTTGCCTCCCCATCAAGGATAACACAGGATGGTTGTGCCATCTAGTGGCCACGAAGGAGATTCTACGCTACCCACCAGCAAGATAGAAAACATGTAGTTTGACCGTTGTAATATCTCATCTAACTGTAAGAAGTGCCTTTGGATCTAGCTCATCTCTTGTCATTTGCTCATAGGGAGAAGAGACAAACCCCCTCAGTCACTAAACTGAGATGTCAGGTGTAAAGGCTTTGTACACCACCTGTACGCTAGACACTGCGCTCTATGCATGTAGTCGTCCTACTCTAGAGGCCCTTCCAGAAAGAGCTCACAGGTCCAGGCAGTAGCCTGCAAACAGAGGAGGGAGAAGGCATGCCCAGTGAAGCCAGGGGGCTGACTGGAGGTGAGTGGCCACAGCATGACAATGCCACCTTTATGTGCGTCCCTGGGCCTGGCCTGAAGGAGAGATGTGGTGTCAGACCAGGTTTGGGAAAAGGGTTTGAGCATGGAGGTGTGTGCAGGCAGGGAGGCCAACCCAGAAACGGCAGAGATACCCCAAAGGGAGAAGCTAGTCTGTGGCAAAGGTGGAGCGAAGTGGAGAAAGGGAAAAATAGAAAGTAGTGCCGAGATGAAGAAGGGGCAGATTTATGGGGTGAATCCAAACCACGTGCCTTGGGTAGCAGGCACCAGCCCCTCACCCTGAAGAAAGCTCATGTAGCCAAGATGCATGGTAATAAATTTATTGTTTTTCCCATTTTTCCACTTAATTCCAATTCCTTGTATTCAAAGCTCTTCTTTCTGAAAGACAATGATTTTAACATAAAAATATAAATTCTGCATATTAAAAGTGCATACACCTTGAATAATAAAACATACAAATAAATAATAAAAGGCATCACAGTCTCATGCACTTGTTCTCAAATAATGTAAAAGTTGTTATGGTACAATGTTCAACCCCAAGTAAGGACAGTCTGCTTTCCAGATTACTGTACCATTCACAAACATTAAAATACAGAAGAGTATCAAAAGTGGGGCAATCCCCACTGCCTAGTATCAGTGTACAGTGATATGACATGCTGCTTTTAGAACTGTAGATATTCCAGTGTAAAATCTGAAATTTGGTGACCAGAAGAGAAACTGCATTTGCAACGGGACTTAAAATTCAATTTTAACCAATGGTGAGGCACAGTTGGTGAGCAAACCTGTATACTCTGAAGGCCACAAGGAAGTGTTCTAGCCACGTGTAGCCTATATCCCCTGGTGTTCGATACTCCCAAGGCTGTATAGCACCTAGAAACATTTCCATATTGCATTGCACAAATGCTGCATCCTAACACAAGCTTTCTTGAAAAGTGTTTGTGCTGCAGGGCCTGAAGAGTGGAATAGAATATATGTTTGCACCTAATTTTAATCTGTGCCATTTAAACACTATTTGCAGGTATACTGGATGTTAGTGGCTTTTTAAAAAATCCCGCTAAGCTTTGAAAAACCTGAAAGGTACAGTAGGAATTTTCATTTTACTTTTATTCTGCAAAATAAAGCTCCCAATGGTAGCAAATGCTTTGTGGTGCTTTTATTAAGAAAACCATGTAGTACTTTCATCTCACCACAGATTAAAACTAAATTTCAGTTGCCTCCACAGATAACATGAGATACTGCCAAATTATTTCAGATTAGTAGGCAAATGACAGCAAAGAAAGAGGATTACAGTAAAATGATTTGGAATGTCATTTCAAAACAAACTTTCTTTATAACTGCATCCAACTGAGAAACAAGGGTCCTGGAACAGATGCCACAAAGAAGTAGGGGTGATAAGTATGCCCTAGATGTGACCAGCGACTGACTGGATTGTTGGCTATGGAAAAGATCCCTGTATGAGAGGGACTCTCCCCTATCGGGGTCACATTCCTTTTTCCAGAAAAATTATAAACATGTTTCATTGTAGCTCTTTAATTTTTGTAATCAAATGCCCAATCCCTGAAGAAGTCTTGAAACCCATCTTTGAATTAAGAGGGCACAGTCCCTTAGACCAGCTGTTCTCAATCTCCTCAGGCAATTGCACCAAGCTAAGACCTCAGCCAACCCCAGGATGCTCCCATTAGGCTGTGCACGCTCTCCCCACCATGGAGTCTGCACTCGCACAAGACTGAGGCTTGGAGAAAGCCAAGCTCCAGGTGGTCATAGCATGGGGTACGCAGTGGAGTGTAGACAGCCAGTGAACAGCAGGGCCTAGGACAAAAGCTCATCATTCAGGGAGGAACCTCAGGTCCCAGTCACCAAAGCCTGCTACGCCAACGTAGGCAACATGCCAATGGCTAGTAACCATTCCCTTAGACAGCACTGAAATTCTACAAAAGCTCTTTTAGATTGTCAACACTGCTACAGGTGACCTCCTTGCAGGGGCAGCTCTAGGCATTTTGTCGTCCCAAACACAGCAGGCAGGCTGCCTTCAGCGACTCGCCTGCGTGAGGTCCGCCGAAGCCGCGGGACCAGCGGACCCTCCACAGGCACACCGCCGAAGGCAGCCTGCCTGCCGCCCTCACAACGCCGGCAGAGCGTCCCCTGCGGCTTGCCGCCCCAAGCACACGCTTGGCATGCTGGGGCCTGGAGCCGCCCCTGCCTCGTCTCTCAACATGATGTACAGAATGTGTCATTAAAACCATATAGAAAGTGGCAGGCTACATACAGAACATAACAGTCAGGCTATTCCAGTTTTAAAAAAAGAGAGAGAAAACAAGTTTGTTCTCATTTCAACACTTCAGATTCCTTTCTGACTTTACTCCACACTGCAGTCTTGTCAGTAATACAAAATTCTGCAGAGGAAAGAGAATCAAAGATGTGAAAATAAAGCAAGAAATAAGATACATGCTCTTCTCTGGTGCTTGATACTTTCTGTGCTGAGTTGCAGCCGCATTGGGAAATAAAATTACAAATTCAAAAACAGAGCTCCAGAGTCTACCTAGTAGCTTGTGATACTGACAGTGCAATCTATAGTTTATATTAATGCTTGCATAGTTAATAAGTGCATGCAGTCAGGCGACAGCAAGAATTTGCCATGCAAAACCTGTCTTTGTTTCTTAGAAAAAATGGCTGGTCATGCTTAAATTTCTGTTGTGACAACGAGACAGCTCTGTGTGTAGAGACCTGAGAACTTGCAGTGGGCTAAATGTACTGTAATTGAGCTGTTAATTTTCTATCTAAAGCATGTGTTTTTTGAGTTGGCCAAACAGATCGCCTAAGTTTGAAAGAGTTAAAAGTTTGCACATCCATCCAAAGTGAGAGAGACCTATCACACTTACAAAGAATTGGAGGCACCAGTTTGTCTATCAAATGCAAGTAATACAAAATACAAAAGTGCCTCTATAAACACATTTAATTGAAAATGTACTTCTAGTTCACATACTACAAAATACTTCCCGAAAAACCTTGCCCAGAAGGGTGAAAATAATTTCTTCAAATGGCTCTAGCAAGAGTCTAGCTATGGAATGAAGGCTCAGTTCTTCTGCAATCAGAATCAGAAGCATGTAACTAGAGACATTTTAATCGCCACACTTTAAGAAATGAATTAATTCACACCAGGCCCACCCACATCTATTAAGCCCTTCAGATGACTAACTCTCTCCCTTATCCTCCGAGGATTGTGTGGCTCTGCTGGAACTTCAAAGACAGGGCTAGCACTGGAATTCCCTACTCAAAGGACTCTTACATCTAGTACTGTAACTTTCTCTTCTAGTTCATCCGTCTCTGGTCTTGCAGGATCTCACCTGTGAGCTAAACAAGCTGGAGACCAGACTTCGCCCCACTAAAGGCTACACTAGCAATTCAACAGAAGCCCAAAGGCTGCGCCTGACTAATAAAATGGAGCAGGATTAAAGCCACTTGTCTTTAATTCAGAGCTGCAGACATGAAGCCTACAGGACCCAGCATACAAACCCATGAGATCTGAATGGCATCCTGGGTCCTGCCATCCCCCTAGGTTGCATCTCCTCCACATCAGGTATGAGCTGCTCTGGGAGCCAAAGCTAAATTAAGTTACTGTAAACCAGGTACAGGTAACTGCTTCAGGGCAGTCCAAGACCTTTATGGACTAAAACATAAATCCCTGCCAGACCTGGCTTTTAGGACGTCCAAAACTCACAGCCAAAGGGACCCTGTCCTGGGGTTACCCCTAATTTAGGGTCAAACTGTTGTGTTGAACAGCACACACCAACTGCTTCCCCTTCCTCTCATCTTGTAGACAGGAGAGAAAGCGGATTGACAGGGAAGTGAGGGAACGAGATTGAGATGATGTCCCTCCCTCCCCAAATTTATCTCATAGGGAAGCCTCCAAAATCATGCAGACGGCCCTAGAAAAATCTACTCCCCATAACTGGTTCATTCAGGGCTAACAGGACAGATGCTTGGCTTAGATTTGTATTCAGGGGGGTCCTTTTCTAGAGCCACCACCAGGTCAAGCATCACACGTCCCTGGAACTTCACATTCTATTGATATCAATAGAACCCAAGGGCAGAGGATGCAGAGAAAAGCAGCAAAGAATCACGATGCTTTCCAGATAGTTGTGTTCGTGTTTCATCTGCCCATAAAGACACAGCTCCTGTTCTAGTTACTGTTAAGAGTTACGGCCATCATATTTTATTCACTTTGTTGTGCACTTTGAGACCACCAACAGAAATCCACTTCCCTATATAAACTGAAGAGATTTGCTGCATGGCTCAGCCTGCTTACTCAAAAATATATCTGAAGTGCAGGCAGTCTGCCACAGGAAAACAGCGCGTCACTCATTTTAAGGAGAGATTTTGTTATTACACTGTTCCCCGAGATGAAAATTAATGGGAAGAGGGTGATATTCTAAAAACTTCAGAAGGGCGGGATTGACCAGACGCAAGGGTCTTGTGTATCATAGTTCCCGTTTCCAAAGGCGCTGGTACCAACTCACATTGGACAGTTTGCAGAAGGAGAGAGATGATTTTGGAGCTAGTAGGAATTCCCAAGGAGGGATTATCAGCAGCCTCAGAGAAAGTTTGGGGTTACCTACCAGAACAGGGCAGTTTGGCTGTTTTTGATCTTAACTATTAGACTTCTTGCTCCCATTTTGGTACTGCAGCCTATGTCTACATAGCAAGCTCACCACATGGTACAAGCACACTGGATTAGCATTGGTCTACAACACAATCTCAAAGTCATTGCTGCATATTTGCTTCAATAAGGCAGTGAACACAAGAAGTAAAGCTACCACGTGGAAACCCTGAACCAACTTTCAGCTGTATGTAATACAAGAATTGCTCAATGAACGAGTGCACAAGAGGGGGAAGCTATTTCACATGATCACTTTGCACAATGATACACTTTCTAATGAGTTGGCAAACTAGGCCCAGTCTATAGTGAGAGCTCAGACCATGTTAGCACTGTTGCAATTAAGGAGCTGTCTTGAGAGCGCAAACCATGTTGACAAAGCCTTAAACTAATGCTTCAATATCCGAAGTTTTAGGTAGAAATTTACGACTAGAGGAATATGCCCAGTAACTCCTGCCTGTTCAGGAAACAAGAAACAAAACAATCCAGCTTCACAAATTAAGATCAATTTTCTATGCCTCTTGCCCCCTTTTTGCTACACTAAGCGTGATATAGGAACAGGAATGAATGGAGAAAATGGCCATGTTTGGGTTTTAAAACATAATTCACGACATGGAAGGTCAGGCAGAGTAGAGAGAAGTGTTACAGGCTACTAGCACTGCTTCTGGGGATGAAGAATGCTTGTCCTGCAGAGGGTATGGTCTGGACTGGATGGTGTGGGTTCATATTCACAGGTTACACAGAGTTTTGTGGTATGCACAATCACGTCTGAGGCCATATATGCAACTCTTGTGTATTACCAATTGAAGATACCCTGAAAGTAAATCTCTCAACAGCTTGTTGCAGATGAGCTAAGTGTAAGTGACCAAGGAGCAGCCACAATCAGTGACCTGTGAGCAACTTTCCCAACAGGTTCAAGAGAGGAGATTGAACCGGATATTTAACTAACTATTTGTTCCAGGGTCATTTGTTACTGTAATACTGAGCAGGAAAGTTTAATAAATAGGTCTGTCCACGCACTAAGCTCACAGAGCCAGAAGTGTTCATGTGACAGGCAAAGAACGAATGTACATAATGTAAACTGGAGATCATTTGTGCACACAGTACAACTGAGCTATCATACATCATTTATCACAAAACATGATTCCATACATGAAGGACACAGCTTGTTGTTTTCTTAAAATGAGAATGCAATTCATTAGCAGCAGCTCATGAAATAAAAACAGACAATGCCATGTGTGTATCAAAGGACTTGAGGGAAGAGAAGCCACCTTTCAGAGAGGCACTGTGTGCAAAGGTGTTGCCTATGTAGTGTTTTAACTCTGACAGAATTCCTCATCTGATCAGAAACCAGACGTGTCTTGTAAGACACTGTTGCAGCTGGACCCGTCAGCAAGCATTAGAAATGTAGAATGAAGAGAAGAATGTGGGACTACACTATTGGTCAAAATACAACCCCACAGAGGTGCGTTGAAACACACTCAGAAAATGCAAAAAGGGAGCACAGATCACGTGGCACATCTAGTCACATCTCCTGTAGATAGAGAGATGCCAGTTAAGCATCTGAGCATGTGTGTTAGAAAATGCTTCTCAGGGCTTTAACGATAAGGGTCCTACCAGCTTCACTATTATTCAAGACTAAGAATTCCAGCTGTCTTTCTAGGCATTGTAATAATCTTTCACCTTGCACATTTCATAGCTAGTGGCTGGCAACCGACTAGTCATTTTCTCTGTTGCGTAGTGTAACACCTCAAAGGAAGAAGGAAGCTGGAGCAGACAGTAGAGTCTCCAGATATGGCAACAAAATGCAAGTTATTTTATAAAAATAATTAAGCCTGTTGGAATGAAAATATGAAAACTGTTCTACACACATATGGGAGTATCTTTTGGACCTGTCCAGTCACTAATGCTAGCCCTCCTATACTGGCTGAGTATATACCTGAGAAACAACATTAGTGTTCAGATATTGCCCTTTAAAAAGCTTGAAAAATGAGGGGCGAGGGAGAACACAAAGAAGCAGCAGTCTCTCTTTTTTCACAGGTCCCTTAGCATCTTCTGCAGCCAAGAACCACGCCACCCATAACCACAGATGGCGCGTGCTTATACAATCCAATGGAATATTAGTTCACAGTTCTATAAAGCAAGCTAATTACAGTATAACTGGGTCACAGGTTTCAGACCTGCTGTCTGAAGAAAGTTGTTGCATTTTTCTATAAATAGACTTCTGTAGAAGTGCTATGGGACAGCTGCGTTCGTGTTTTATGACTCCAGCTGGACTTAACTTAGTATCAGTGCTGGCCAGCTGTGGCTATTTGGTTTGATGGCAGAATCAAAAGGCGCTTTACCAATCTGCAGTTAAGTTCTCCTCAAACACACATTAGGCACATGAACAAAAAAACCAACAAGAACTCAGAATAAATTAGCTCTCAGCAGAAGAAAGAAAAACACCTGGATTGCAGCATCTCAGTGAGGTTTCGGAGAAGGCCGTGCAGATATGTGCATGCTGGAAGGTAACTTTTTCAGTGACTTGTCAGCAGACTGTTTGTCACTGGAAGGAGACTGCGCTCCAAGGTCTAGCTGGGAAGACTTGGATTTGCGGCTGGACAGCAGAGAATGTTTGCTGGGCATGGCATCTTTCAGGGCAAGCTTCTCTTTCACAGCAATGCTGGGGTTTGTGAGAGAGGCTGCTGGAAGGCTGCTCTTCTCTGACTTGTCTTCTGCCACAATTTTACTGCCTGGCTTGGAGGAGCCACCTGCAGTCTTTTTTGACAGCATTGTCATCTTTCCAAGATCAGCTGACCGTCGGGTCTCCTTCTGCCTCAGGGCTGATTTGAAGAAAGACAGCCCTTTATCCTCCGACTTGCTGTCCCTCTTTAAACCCGAACGCATGCTGATGCTTGGGGACCTCAGGTTGGCCATTGAGGAGCTCCGCATATGCTTGCTGTCCGTGGCTCTGCTCTCGCTTCTAGGCTGGCTTATCCGAGGAGAGCTAGTTCTTGAGCTGGAAGTGACACTGGTCTTATCTGATCCAAGGCTTACCTTGGAGCCCTCCCTGCTGAGGCTTCGGTCTGAAGTCCTGCTCTTCCCAGCAGACGGCCCTCGTGTCACTGACCCCGAAGTGGTTTTCTTAGCAGCTGTAGAGGATAGGGAAGAAACTGACTTGTGTTTCTGTTGAGTTGACGACACAGCCTGGCTTTCCTGGAGTTTGGTGCCAGATTCCTTTCTAGCCTGGCCAGAAGCAGGAGATGCATGTCGCCCACTGGCCCTGGAAGAATCTGTCTTGCTTCTAGAACGGGAAACCTTCTGAGAGGTCTTTAAGGGAGGGGCAGAGGCAGGAGAAGGGTGAGAAATTGGGGATTCTTGGCTAGACAACACTGTCCTTCCTTTCCTCAATTTTTTATCTGGCTCAGAAATGCCTTTGGAGCTGAGAGCCTTCTTGGGGATGCCATCTGCCTTCTCAGAGAGCAGCCCTGTCCCACTGGGGGCTTTCACCTCTTTGACTGGAGAGCTCTCCACAGAGTCACTCTGATCCACAAAAGCAATTTGATTGTTGTTATCAAAAGGGTCCAGAGCCAGATGGCTCCTGTCTGCTTGCACCAAGCTTTTCCCATATGGGTCCATGAAAGCAGAATTTGATTTCCTTGCAGCAGATTCCTCTCTGAACACCCCTTCCATGACAGCCAGAGGGGCTCTGCCCACTGTCCTATGTTCTCGCCTGCTGCTGCTGTCACTTGGTTCTGGGTAACTACTGGAGAGGTTCCTTAAGCTGCCAAAGCAGGAAGTGGACACTTTATCATCAGCAGCCTCCCCAATCTTCTCCAGTGTCGAGGCAGAAGCGCGCACAGGAGAGTCTCCAGAGAAGCGTGAAGGAGAGTTGGAGCGCATCTGCAGCTTTGCAGACAGCGACCAGGATGGCCGAACCCCATTTTCATTTACTGCCAGAGGGCTGGTGACAGAGGATCTGGAAGACAAACTCTGACGCTGGACACTTCTTACAAAGGGTCGAGTCGAGAACCCCCCTGCAGGGGAAGAGAGCAACACTTAGTTTTGTTTTGTTTTTTAACTCAGAAAGCTAAGCCAAGAGCAGATGGAGAAAGCCCGGAGAAGCGGAGTGCAGCCAGCAGCTCTCAGGTTATTTGTAAAGGTGACTCTGCTAGTGTCCTCTTTGCTGGGGAAATGAGAAGATCATGCCCCATGTGTGCTTTGAGCATGGCAACACTACACCAGCAGTTCTCAAACTGTGGGTCATAACCCCATTTTAATGGGGTTGCTAGAGCTGGCTTAGACTTGCTGGGGCCCAGGGCCAAAAGCCAAACCTGAGGGCTCTACCCTGGGCAGTGGGACTCAGGTTACAAGCCTCTGCCTGGGGATGAAGCCTTTGGTCTTCCTTCAGCTTTGGCCCCACCAGGATAGCAGAGCTCAAGTGGGTTCAGGCTTCAGCCCCACTTCTGGGGGCATGTAGTAATTTTTGTGGTCAGAAGGGGGCTGCGGTGCAATGAAGTTTGAGGACCGCTGCTCTACACTAAAGGTACGTAGAGTGTCAGCCTGATATTGCTCCCTGCAAACATGAAAAAAAACTTAATTCTCAAAAAAACAAACAAAAAACTGTTTTCTAGAGTGGGTGGGCACAAGCTGTGGTTTCCACCTCTCCAAGGCCCTCTGTGCTGGTTCCTACCCTCCCAAAAAAGGGCAGCCCATCAGTGCCACTCAGTCTCCTGACACTCCTTGATCACTGTCTGTTGCTCCTAGAGGCTGGGTACACTGCCTGCCTCCCCAGCACTCCCTCCTCAGCTTAGGAAGCCTGCTTCCTGTGCTGTGTGCATTCTGCTGCTATCTTAGGAGAGGGTCTGTATTGAGAGGAAACCCTGGATCCACAGACCAGCTTTGATTTTAGAACCGCCTTCCCACACAATGCATTGGAACACTCATACACACCATCATCTTCACTCCTTTCCCCAGTCAGCTCCACTGATTCTGAAAGCGAGGCCAGAGACGTGCGTCGGGAGGAAGCTGCTGAGGCAATGCTGGGCTGTTTGCTGCCAGGAAGCCGGCTCACCCAGTGTTCACAGAGAGAAGAGCTTGTAGAGCCTGCAGAGGGATAAAGGCACTGAGATCAGATCAGCAGCGTGTGGCCAACTACAGATCACACATCCTCTACCAAGCAAATTACATTCCTACCACAGGGATTCAACTCTAACTCCTGGAAAGCAGAGCTGTGCCTATGTGACTGCAATATTCTGACTAGTGATGGAATAATTCCATTCACGTCACATGACTTCACCCATAAAGTGAAACTTCTTCCAGCAACATGTGAATTGCAGCCAGAGTGCCACTAGAGCAGAACTCAGCACAGGCTGCCACTCAAACACACAGCTGCTCCTCTCTAAAGGCAGAGATCCTGATCCTGCCCCAACACCCCAGCGACTTCACTTCTGTCTGACCCCACAATGGATGAAGTCACTCCTTTCAACTGACCAAGGACCACTGACTTGCTGCATTTGGTTGGCTTAGAGAATTAGGGACATTCTACCAATGACAGACCAGGTTATATTTATAGCACATCACTGTAATTGGATGAACAAACTAGCTTCAGACTGGCCAGCTTTAAAATAAATTTTCTTCATTTCTTTTTAACTGAAGAATAATGCTCCGGCAATCTGACTGGCTGCTACATATGCAAACAACCAAATCAAAATGGACTCTTTCCCCTTAGCTTTCTCCCCTTCATATTCAACTTTCCCCTTACTATATTCTTCAACTCAACCCCTCTGATGTGGTTCCCCCCTCAACCCTGCCCCACCCAAATGTGTGCACACGTACGATTTCCCTGAAGGAGATTTTTCTTCCTTTTGTGGCAAGGAGGGGAGACAAATCAGTCTCTCCCTTTGTGGATATTAAGTCTCCCAAGATTTCTTTAAGGCCCCGTCCATGTCACATCTTTTACCCATGATTTTGTAATCAGTCAGAGGCAGAGCCACTTCAACCTGCTACCCGGAACACTTCAGTTTGTGTCCAGGAGTCATGGATCATCAGTATCTGGCCTTGGCCAGGGAAGCTTATGATCCACCCAGCAGACCAAATGTGGTCATGAAACTTGGGTCCATGCCACCTGAGGCACGGTGCACATACACTAAGACATTTGTTTGTAGAAGTGCATTCTGGGAAGAGTCTGGGCAGCCATCCTACAGCACCTCAGCAGGGAGAGCATGCCTGGAGAACGTGCAGGTGGAGCTTCCCCAGTGACACATGGAGCTATACACTTGGGCTGGCCTCCTAATCAAAGGAGGACTGACCAAAAGTACTGAATACACATGATCAGAGTGCTCTAGATAAAAACGGAGCTGAACTGGTTACAAGAAGGAAGCCCTAAGCCTCTGGCAGGGTGAAGGGACACAGCTGAGAGCAGTAACTGAACTGGAACCTCCTTGGGCAAGGACACTAGCCAGGCTGGTTAAAGTTCCCTCAGCACTGATGAGACTGAAAACCTCTCTCCAGGGCTGCTCTGCCAGCGGCCGTGCTAGTGTGATCTGGCCAGCAATGTTATCTCTGGGTTGTTCAGAACGGCCCTCTGTGGTAAAAAGTGCCTGTGCATTAGCTATAGGAGTAGACCCCCCAGGACTAGCCCCAAGAGAACAGAGCAAGTGCCAGAACAGGAGTGGAAGAATTTCCCAGCATCTTCAGCACTGAGAAGAGGCCTCAGTGGGAGCAAACTCAGGCATATGCTCTAGGATGGGCAGAGCTTGGGCTGTAAGCTTTTTGGGAGCTCTCTACTCCTGCCTTGCCAGCACAAGCTGAAATCATCATTAAGAACAGGCAGCCACAAGGGCTAGTGGCACCGCTACTTAGCTACGCCAGCTCCCTGACCAATCCAACAGCAGCCCTGCACACCAGGGGATGACGAGGAGCAAGGCACAAGGCTGATTTGATCGCTGAACTAAAGCTCTTCTGTCATTTCTATAAGGAAAGGACTATCAAAGTTCCTTGACTTTACCTGCCACAGAGCTGTTAGCCGACCATGATGGGATTGTTGTGCGCCTCTGGTAGAAGAGGATGTAAGCTGTCTGCTTGCAGACTTCATTTTCTGCCAACTGCTGCACGTCAGTATCATCGAAGCAGTACCACAAGCCATCTACAGAATTCTTACAATATGCTGTGAGACAGAAGAGTGTGTTAGAGACCTCACAGCACCAGGCACCATTCACTTCATTCCAGC
Organism: Chelonoidis abingdonii; assembly: GCF_003597395.2. Taxonomy (NCBI): domain Eukaryota; kingdom Metazoa; phylum Chordata; order Testudines; family Testudinidae; genus Chelonoidis; species Chelonoidis abingdonii. The sequence continues at coordinate 895,789 of NC_133777.1, forward strand.
CAAATCCGTTGTACGGCAAACTGCAAGCAACCTCTTCTGCTACCACGGACTCAGTTAGACAAAGTGGAGAAGGAACGATCACAGATTTATTATACTGGCTACCCAGATGCTGAATGGCCAGTGGGAAGCTTGCTGAAGACTCCAGAGATGTGCATCCTATGCACTCCAGTGCCTATGATTGCCCCATGCTGCCCATAGAGAAGGGACCCGCTTTGGGGCAGCTCTATTTGTTTTATTTTTTGTTTGTGGCATTTTGCTTCTGTGGCTGTATCCTGTCTCTTAATGGAACCTATTCAGAATGATGCAGGACTATAACATCCAGAGGATACACACTGAAGGACTGGTGGAGTATACAAGCAAAGACATTGAACGGTGTTAAATTCCTGTTTCTCTCCACCTGTTCCTTAGAGCTACATGAGGCCAAGCAAGTAGGAATCTGCTGGAATATGCACACACACTCAGCTGAAGCTCATATACAACACAGGCTCTGGTGGCAGGCGAGTATTTTGGAAGCTGCAAGGAGGGTTAATGTGACCATCCATTCTACGGATTATGGCTTTTTAGCATTTTTATCTGCAAGAAAAGCAGTTAGGACAACTGGGAGACGCTCATGTGTGTCAGATTTGATTGCAATTTCATCTAATGTGCAGCTCATTTCTAAAACCCTATTGGCACTCCAGACTCAGGCAAACTCCTGTCAAAAAGTCAGTGACATGAGGGAGAAGGCAGCAGCAAACAGGGCTCTAAGTACCTACCTGGTAGCCGTCATCACCATGTTCTCCAAGCACCTAGAGTTGGAGTCAGCTATTTGACTGTGTTTCTAGAATTATTTGCACTAGAAGGAGCTGTGCATAGGCTGTTTGGTAGGACATGTGAAGGGAGTTTGGGCCTAGAGGGCATTGTTCCAGTTCTCTGTAAGAAGGTCACAAAAACACAGCTATAAAACTGACACTAAGAGGCCCCTTTTCAGCAGGCTCAGAGGGGCCAAGCTAGACTCCTGCAGGTTTGGGAAGGCAGCACATTGGTGAGGGTACAGAGATCCACCCTGACAGTTACCATCTTCTGAAAAGTCCATCAGTCTAAAGCTGCAGAGCACTCACCTGTATAGTGCCCTCCTTGCATAGTGCCATGGTGATTGCACACCGCATACAGGTCGTAGACATAATCCTCAGGGTCCCTTCCAAGACCGTAGGGTCGTCTCCATGGGGACCAGTGAGATGGCAGACTCCAGCTACTCTGACTGCGTTTGACGACGTGAGGGGTCATATCCAAGCCGGTCAGAGGGAACTTGACCATGTTCTGCAGTTTCATTCTTCGGTCTCCCTCCTGTTTGAAAGGAAATGTGTGTTACAATGGCAGGGAGGATCCGGAGCTTGAGGAGAAGAGGAATGTATGATGCAGAAGCACAATCGCACCGTAAGGGACTTCTCTCTGCAACTCCTCTCTCCAGAGGCTACTAGAGAAACAAGAGCAAAGTTCCAAAGCCAAAAGCGGTTATGGTAAACAGAAGAACGCACAGGAAGGCAGGCAATGCTGACATTTTTCAGTGCGCAGTAAATGCAGCTTTGAACCGCAGTGTCGGTTGTGTGGAGGAACACTCCTACTTTACTGTGGTTTGCACAAGAACCAGAACTCCAGGTGTCTATACAAGCCCATCTAGGATAGTCATACTTCTAGTGAGCATAACTCGCCACTTGGGGACAGTGTTTCATTGCAATGTAGCCAAAACGCAAAGTGCCAATCAACTGCCTAGCCTCAGAGGGTCAATAGTTTGAAAGCCCATTTTTCAGGGTTCATTTTGGAATCTCCCACTTCAGATTTCTTACCTGTGTAAACCTCTTTAGATGTATGATGAGAACATCAGGTAAGGTCCATAGGCTCAATGTAATACTTCCCTGTTGCAGCTGTTTGCAATGGGGGCAGCGCCATGCATCATCTGGAGCAAGCTAAGAACAAGGAGCATTAGCAGCTGTTAGCTGGCAAACATCTCAATTATATATTTCTCTACAGCCATTGCTCACTTATGCGCTCAGATCCAGTGCATCCAGACACCTTCACTGTCCGGCTGGCACCCTGGCCAACAGGGGCTTCCAGCAGCGCAGAGAAGCTCCCACCACTCGCCACATTGAGGGTGCGTAATAAACATGAAGGGGATGGATGCAGGAGGCACTTCAGCCAGTGCAGCTGTACAAAGCACCAACTTCCACTTCCAAATACTCCCTTCCATGTTCTCACACACAGAGGTAAAAAACAGACAGGTCTGGCAATATGAGAAAGCGATTTTAAAACAGGTATTGGAATTACAAGGATGTGTTTAGTGTTTCAGCTTTACTGAATGCTTGTGAGCTGCTGCATGTATTAATCTCATATATAACGTCTGTATCCCATAATGTAAGGTAATATTTGAACATTTGCATTCTAAGCCTTTGCAACTGTGCAAATCACCAGAGAGGAGAAACATTATTTAGTGTGAAATGCTGTTCTCCCACAGAAGAGGTTCTATCCACCTCACAAGGAAGGCCCATCAACAGCGGATGGGCTGAAGTGGAACATCAAAGGGAAAAAGATAATTTACTCTCCCCCTCATTCCCTGAGGATGAGTCTTGCAAGTGAATTCCTCCCAGCAGCTCAGTTTGCAGCTCAAAGCAGAAGGGGACCAAGGGTATAGAAGCTCCTATCAAGGAGGGGCTGTATCTCTAGGCTGCTTGGACTCTGGAGAAGAAGGATTATTTGACACAAGCAAGCTCTGTATGACCTTTAGGGCTAACCCTGGGGGATCTTCTGCTTATCACAGAGACTTTTATCATCTTTTAAAACTTAGACTAACTTATTTGTGCATATCTATGTTCCTGCTTTAACCTTGTAAATAACTCTCTTGTATCCTTTCCATACACAATAAATCTTCAGATAGTTTATTATAGGATGGGCTACAAGCATTGTCTCTGGGGTGAGATCCAAAGTGCAAGTGACCTGCGGGGTAAGTGACTGGTCCTTTGAGACAGGAAGTGTCCTGAACATTCCTGTGATACTTCGTGTAAGGGACGTTCGATCACAAAAGTAGGCTTACCAGGATGGCAAGACAGGGGTACCCAAGCGGACTGTCTGTGACTCTGTGGTTAGGCTGTGATAGCGCTGGAGGAGTTTACACTTGCTAGTTGGTGGGTGAAATTTATGTCTAGAACTCACAGCCCGTTTGGGGTTGGTCCCTGGTTCCGAACAGCCTCCCCTGAGACTGGTGCTCATGCTCCTGAGCCACTGCAGGACAGCCTGAACTTAGTTTTGGGACTACACTGCTTTCTCTAGGTAATTACAGTCCATGCCCAAGAAACGTGGAACCCAATTTCATGTTCTGGATTCTGCCAGCCCATTTCATGGCCAGACATGTAGATCACATGTGCATGCACTAAAATGCCATTTGCACCTTATCCTCCTTTACAGCCCCATGTTTACCATGCACAGAACATCCCTCCCAGAAGCCATGAAAAGGCTGCTCTCTGAAGGCACCTGATACCAAGCTAGCAATCTCTCCCTCTAACGTTCCCTAGCTTGAAGAAGTTCTTCTACAAGAAGTTAAGTACAGCACGATCTAGATGAGGGGAGTCTCCAGCCTTCCTAATAGCACTCCCTGCTAGATGGATACTAAGAGAAAGGGGCAACACAACTGGAGAGAAGGATCCGTCAGCATGTTTGCTGAGGAAGCCTGTGAGCATGGAGGCTCAGACTGAGCAGGGTAGCCCCCAAGTGCACCTGTAGAGGTGTTAGAGGCAGCCTGCACTGCAAGAGAAAAAAAAATCCTCCTGGTCTGCCTCTAAGACGTGGAAACGCACAATAGCATATTCCCATGAGAAGCCCACACTGTCTTCAGACTATCATAAAGCACATCTGCAGAAAGCATTATCCCTTCAAAAGGTGGACACAGCCAAGGAGGGGAAGAAGGATTTGAACTTGGGGCTCTGACACCCCAATGAGTCCATGTCTGCAGAACAGCTACTCCACCAAACTAGTGCATCTACCTGTTCCTCTTTGGTGTAAAGTTGGAAACATTGAGATAAAGTGCAGGACTGAGGCTGGTTATGAAGCTCCCTCTGCTGACGGACACTTTCGGAGTCTGGGACGTACTCATCCTCCATGTTCACAAACAAACTGCATCAGGGAAACAAGGCATTTACCAGTTGTACAATACACCCCGCCCCCCATGTTACAGAGGAGCCACTGCAGGGCTGGAGGTGTTAGTTGCGTGAACTGTCTCATCCCACAGGGAGCCAGCCTTGGTAAGAGGCTGCTCTACAACAACTAACTTAAAGCAAGAAAGGGAAGCAGTTTTCACTCAGCCTTGGGTCTAGATCAGGTAGCAGAAAAGGCACCCCATGTATTTCCCTTAAGACCCCTCTGACATGAATAGGAGTTGTGCACATGAAGCAAATGGTTTGTGATTGAGAAGCCAGCTCAGATATTATGGAATCCAGGCTAGACAGAGGGATCCCACCACACAGAAGCCCAGTCCACTAGATCCTTCTGTCTTTACAGCTACAGTCTCATCTGAACATCTCAGAAGCTGGAAATTCTATGGGATTTAACATTTTGCTGCATTTCCTATCATGCCAGGCTGTTTGCCAATATTTCCCTGCAGTTAACGCAATCTTACTTACTAATCTTTAGTCTCTTTGTCCCATTCTACCACCAACTTCACATGTGCAGTTCCACCCTGTCCACATGATTTCAGTGCCCTGGAGAGAGAAGCAGACATCATAGGGTAGAACAGCACTGAGTCTAAAAATCAAGTCACCCTGTTCTGTGTATGTGTGTATCTGTATCTATACCCACTGCGCAATCTCAGCCCCTGAGCTAACCAAGCAGGGCCCTATGAAGTAGGAACTCAGCTGCATCAGAGAAGCAAGTCCTTCAGCTTAGCTACTACTGCTGCTAACCAGCTGCATCAATACAGACAGGCTACTCAAAAAACAAAATCCAGCAAGAACAGCTTATCCATAAAGTCTCCATTCACAAGAATGACCAGATATTCTGGGGGATTTTCCTTTGTGCTATCAGCGGGAAATAGAATACAGAAATGATACCAGAAACAAACTACTTGTCAATTCATGTGCTAGACACACCTCACTGTGCAAAACGGAGCAAGGAAAACTCCTCAAACAGCAAGTTCTGAAGCCAGCAACACGTGTGACCAGAGAAACATCGCACGAACCAGATTTTCTGTTAGCCAACTGGATTCCAGCATTTTCTCCCTTGAAAAATGGTTGATTTTGTCTGTAATCAAACCTGTCCCATGGACAAGACAGACAAGAATTTTAAAAGGTTTCTCATATCCAAAATTGGAGGCCCTAGGCACTCAATGTACTATGACATGTAACAGAGAAGAGTGGTGCCCACGAAACTTTGCCCCAGTGAACTGGCCAAATTCCAATCTGGGAATCTACCTGTGGCATTTCATTATGCCTAAGGATATGATTCTGTCACGGAGGTCACAGACGCCATGATTTTCCAGGCTCTCTGTGACTTCTTCTGGGGCAGGGCTGAAGCAGCAGCTGGGGTTGGGTCAGCACCCCTGGTGCTGGAGAAGCGACAGTCAGCCCCTGCTGCAGGAGCAGCCCCTGGGGCCAGCCAGATCAGCAGACTGCCCCCAGGGTGGAGCAGCAGCAGATAGCTCATGCTGCAGGAGGCTGGAACAACTGCAAGCCCCCAGCAGCGATCTATTTGTCCGTCCGTTTCCCCACCCCCACACGCAGGGTATTTTTAGTAAAACTCAGGGACAAGTCACAAGCTTCTGCGAATTTGTGTTTATTGTCCGCAACCTGTCCCTGACTTGCTAAAAACAACAGTGACAGAATCTTAACCTTAATTATGCCCATCACTTCAGTATTTTATTGCGGACCATCATATTCCTTTGGGTACAGTTTCTTGCTTCATTCCCTGTTTTCAGGATAATGCAGTCATGTCACCCACTGCTGATATGGTTTTGCATTCTAATCTATTCTAGGTACATATGACTCTGCTCAACACATTATCCAAGCACCTAGATGAGCGTGCATTGCAATGATGGGTGCAGTAGTTCTTGAGTAAGGCGCCTGAAGGGCTGTGGGATGGGAGTAGTAGGGAAAGGCAGCATTACTATAGTATGTTCCACTCTAGGTGCAGAAATCCAATTTTAGAGATGAGGTTTTAGAGCCCGCAGTCCCTTCCTTGTTTTCCTTCGACACTAGCATGTCTAATGCCAGTTAACAGCCAGCAAGTTGAACTCCTCTCACTCCCAGAGATGGTCCCATCCTGGGCACAGCTGAACACAGCCCTTGCTCAGTACATTATGCCTGGCTTTCCATGGGCGGCAGGTTGAGCCCCCCTTTGAGGAGCCTAGCCCCCAACTCCACCCCTTCTGCCTGCGCCTTCCCTACGGCCAGAGCCTCAAGACACACACACACACCCCCCAGCTGGCAGAAGGCCTGAACGCCCCCATCTCAGCTGGAGGAGCCCTGGGCTGGCCGAAGCCATGCCATGCCTCCCCTCCCAGGACCCAACCCTCCCAGGGGAAAAGCCAAAGGATCTGTTAGAAGATGCTTTTGATATGCCTGATGCAGATTCTCGGGCAGCTGAAGCACCAGTATGTGCCTTCTCAGCCACCTCGGAACCTGCATGGGGCACAATAAAGCAAAAACTTTGCCACCAAACCCCACAACTGGGGGTCCAGTTGCCGTAGCAAGGGAGGTAGAACCTCCCCTGGTCATTAGACCTGCCGCCCATGAAGCTTACAGTCATTTTACTCCCTTAGTCTTCTACCATCTCCATCGCCACACACTTGCCTCTCAAAGCTTCTCTCATCTTCTCTCCCCATCTATTTCCAATCACTCGCTCTCCTTCTCCGAGTGGCACCAAGTAGAAGTTTTCTAACAACAAATATAAAATACACCCATGGCCATCCAGGTTTAGAAAGTCTGTCTATGCTCCCACAGGTAAGGCACCCGTCTCCCACAGACTAAGCAGCAATACTTTAACTGCAACACTGGAACAGGTGAGTGGTGAACTGGGAAACACTCTGCCCCACTGGGGGACAAGGGCTGCACTTACCGTTCCACAATGGGGTGGCAGAGGGGCCGCTCCTCCTGAGGTAATAGGTATGTTATGCCCACAACACTAACCACCCGCAAGCTGAATGGACACACCTATGGTAAACAGGGAATAAAGTGAACTGGTTAAGTGACTGAAGTTAGATTTATTCTACAGGGCTGGTTCACTCTCTGCAAGTGCCAAGGCAGGATCTGCCCCTCTGAGTAAGTGTTTCACAAGAGAAAACAAGTAGATTAAGTTCTCGTGGCTACTGTGCTAAGAGTTGATGTTCCTGCACCTGGAATCCAATTCAGGGACACGTGAAAGAGCTGAGGTTTGGGAGAAACACCAGGAACTCCTCCACAGTGATAAACAACCTCTCCTCTCTCCCCTCACCTGCTTGTTCTTACACAGACTTTCCAACAGACATGTCTGCTCTAACAGCCACCTAGCATACTTATGAGAGCCATGAAAACATCTACTAATGTTTCAAATATCAGAGGGGTAGCTGTATTAGTCTGGATCTGTAAAAGCGGCAAAGAGTTCTGCGGCACCTTATAGTCCAAGTGGGTATTCACCCACAAAAGCTCATGCTCCAATACATTTGTTAGTCTATAAGGTGCCACAGAACTCTTTACAGCTTTTAATGTTTCCAAATCTTTTTTAAGGCAGATTTCTCAATTAAGAATGTTAATAGCAGAACTAGAAAACAGAGGCTGGCACATGTTTGATCTTACAAATGACTCATTACAGCTTCAAGCCTCAGATTTTTGCAATTTAAACTGAACAGTTTGAGGCTTATTGAGTGAAGGTATGAGGAAAATGAGCAATCCTCTCATTGAAACAATTATAAGCAAGTAACTGGAGCAAAAGTTCCCCAGGAATAAAGAGATAGAAAGATCAGCATGGGTTCTAAACAAACCGCCAAAGTATTAAGAGGACAGGAAATTTCTCTGGCTTCCCATCTAACCTGATCTAAGCTCCTCCATCCACCTTATGCAAAGACTGAAGACAAACAGTGCCTGCATCAGGCTGAAGCCAAGCACTCTAGTGCGCCTACTCCCCTTGGCATTGCATTTCTCATGCTCGCCTCAGCTCAGAGGGCTTTGCAAAGGGATTTTCTCTTTTCAATGCAGAAGTTATGTCTTGATCACTAGATGTCTGACCTGAGAATGAAGTGACTATCGATATAGCATGCCAAGAACATATAGGCATTTACTGCCTACTAGAGGTGCCCAGCCCTAGGGCAATCCCTTTGGTGCTCCCCAGAATATGTCACACATCAAATTTCAGACACCTGCTCATCCCAATTTTGCCAAGCCCAGGCTTTTAATATCAGGGGGAAATTCCAAGTATGAGACTGCGTGGCTCTATCGTTTAGACCAGGGGTAGGCAACCTATGACACGCGTGCCAAAGGCAGCACGCGAGTGGATTTTCTGTGGCACTTACCACTGCCCAGGCCCTGGCCATCGGTCCAGGGGACTTTGCATTTTAACTTAATTTTAAATGAAGTTTCTTAAACATTTTAAAAACCTTATTTACTTTACATACAACAATAGTTTAGTTATATATTATAGACTTCTAGAAAGAGACCTTCTAAAAACATTAAAATGTATTACTGGCAAGCGAAACCTTAAATTAGAGTGAATAAATTAAGACGTGGCACACCACTTCTGAAAGGTTGCTGACCCCTGGTTTAGATTGAAGGGCTCTGTTCTAAGGAGTGTAAAAGGCAGGGGTCTCCTGCTGGCTGGTTTCAGTTATAGAAGGAAGCGTAAAGCAAGAGAGTTCTTACAGTGTGCTCCTCTGAGAATGGTGAACAGAGCTACTGACAGAAATCCTTTAAGCAACAGCCACTGGAAGCGGACTTCATTCAGCCCCTGCCCAGGCCGAGCACCTATATGTTTTCAAGGTGATAAATAAAAGTGGGAAATTCGGCAAACGGCAGACACAGGCTGACTGTCAGGCTGTACATTATCCCTAGGGATATACTTCACTTACGGAATATTCCACCACCACACACAGCACCTTTACCACCTCCAATCAACTGGATTCTCCATCAGCTTTAAGCTACAAAGACAAAGAGGTGGAAATTCCAGGATCAGAAGTGTCAGTCTGTCTTACCTGAATGCAGGCTGAGGGTCGCAGAATATTCTGCATCTTCTCCAGGATTTCCTTCTGGAGGAGATCCCATACAATTGTTTTCTCGAGGTGCAACACAAAGGGCTGGCCAAACCTATCGAAGGGAGCAATGTTTTAAGAAGCCATTAGAAGATTCGTCCCTTCAAAAAAACTATCCTGATTCAGTTGATGTTATTTGCCCCCTCTCACTGCATGTCTACAACACGACACTGAATAGCATCAACCCTGCCAAAGCCTAGAGTTTCAAAGTGAAAGATGACACACTGTAGGAGATTTCCAGCAATGGCCTCATTCTGCTCCCAGCAGAGTCTGTGGCAAAGCTCACCCTCTCCTCGTTAACTCATTACCATCTCCAGAAAAGGTCCAATTCTACCCTCACCCCACCTCCACAGAGTTCAGTGGAGCCCAGGCCTCGGAGACCTACTGAGATCAGAATCAAGCCCAGATGGATTTGGGGGGAGGGAGGGTGAACAGGTAGGAATACACCCTGGAGCACACAGGGACAAGTTACTGTTAAGGCTGTCTCAGCGGTCACATTCAAAAGGGCCTTTTCAGTTGGTTCTAACTTCCCACCCACAAGGTCCCATTTTCAGACCAAAGTTTTCGGTGTGCAGCCCCTACCGGAAAATGAGTTTTTGGAATGCGTGAACGTTAATGGCTCAGCCATTTATCAATATGAGACGAGGAAGGAGAATAAACTTCTCATTATAAAATATTTCCCATGCCCACTCGAGCACCTCAGCAAAAGAAGACAGAGCCTTGACGTTTAACAGGGAGGCACATCAGGTACGAATGTGAACAGCACCAACCTCGAAGGACAGGTTGGCTCATCAGAGGTGATTTCAGGCCACCTGACAGGATCTAATTCCCTATGACACACAGCGCTCCCGCTAGCGATTGCAGAAGTTGCGCCCATTTAACTGCAGACTCAACTATTAATGGTTTCAAATGAATCCAATGGCTACATCACTGAACATATATTTTTAGTGGGCCAGCAAGTCTTCACACATCACCCTGGCTCCCAACCAGAGCTCAGACTTTACTCTGTGTCTCCAGAGAGGTGACTATGCTGTCATCTCAATACATGGATAGTTACAACTGTGAATCCTGGCTTTCCATGGAGGCCACGACCAGAGCTGTAGCCTGAAAGATGGCATTTACCTTTTCCCCTGCTGTCCGGTAGATGCTCTGTTGCAGACCAGCAATACAATCTTGTCACTGGCTGCTGAGCAAGTAGAGGTTTCCTGTTTCCCAGACTTCACCGACCCTTGTGTATAAGATGATGTTCTGTGGTGGTCAGTGCCATATTTCAAGTTATTTAGATTATTGTTCACATGAATTCCTGAAATATTAGGGGAGAGAAGGCATTTTAAATGGTTTTCCTCTACCACTAGCTCCTTGTGCCCTCCACTGACAGGGGAATGTCAACATGCTCTCAAGATGCCGCCTTCTAATTTAGAACAGCACATCAGTGTAAACTCAGGGCTTCTCGATTGGGTCATTTATATTAAAAAAAAGTTATTTGACAATGAATCTAATTCAACAAAAAGTTGACATGTATGATTTTACATGTGTGATTATTTCTATACAACAGAGATAGAATAAAGCGCGCGTGCACACACACACACACACACACACACCCCTGCCCCTAGTATCTTGAACTGGATTTCCAGTTCAATTGTTGCATATGCACCTGTAGTTTTAGATCCGCTCATTTTGTTTGTATGTAGAAGGAGAACTGTTTGAAGGAGTAAATGAAAAAACCCTTGCTCATTTTCAAATATAAAATTTTGCTTTTGTTTTTGTTCTCCTACATCTGTACTCTGCCAAATTGCCAACAGAGCTCAAGCAAATCTAGCTTCTTTTGGTTTCCTTATCTGCCTGTGCACCAGCAGCATGCAGTTCAACTGGAAAATGCATGAATTGGTTGAAGCATATGTTAGCACCAGCTGTTGCAAAGAGGAGAAACTCAGTGCTTTCATCCTGCAGGATCTGAGTTACTCCTAGTGACTTGAATGAGCGTTACCCAGACAGGGAGAGAAGAGGGGCCCCAAGGGCCCTAGAAATAGAGGGGCACATTTTGTTTATTCCTGAAACATCACCAGCAATCTGATTTTCATAGCAAAATTTAGCTTCTCGGGTTATGTCAGAGTTCAGGACAACTGCCACTGTCCCTTTAGCAGCCCAAAAGGTGCACCTTCTTGTGATACCAGCCCCACAGCTGGTCCACTAACAGGAAATATAGGGGCAGGTGCCCTGAAAAGACGGTTACTCACCTTTGTAACTGTTGTTCTTCGAGATGTGTTGCTCATATCCATTCCAGTTAGGTGTGTGCGCGCCGTGTGCACGTTCGTCGGAAGATTTTTACCCTAGCAACACTCGGTGGGTCGGCAGGGC
>NC_133777.1:916756-961726 GCF_003597395.2 Chelonoidis abingdonii
CCGGGGAGCTGTCGGGCACTGGCAGGAGGAGTCGTGGGCTTCCTCAACCTCAGGGAGAGGGAGCGGTGCTGAGTCGACTTCGGTGCCGGTAACGGCCGGTGCCGGCGGGGTCCGGTGCCGAGGAGGCGCTTCTGTCCGCCGACTGGCCAGCGCTCGGTGCAGAAGGTGGAGGGTAAATGAAAGTGCCGCTGCATGTTGTTCTCGGCTTAAAAGCCTTGCAAATGGGGCACTTAGCTGTGAAATGCGATTCCCCGAGGCACCGTAAACAGGAGTCGTGTGGTTCTCCTGTCAGCAACGCCCTGTGGCAGGCCAAGCACAGATTAAGAACCGGTGAGCCGGGCATGGGCTCCGGCACCGGTTGCGGGGAAGGGGCTACTCCCCGAACCCCGCTAACTATTACTAACTATGCTAGTAAAGAAAAAACATATAAAGTATATAAATATAAAAGGATTATAACTATATACACAAGAACTACAAGTAGCTAGGGAAGTGGAGGTCAGCTAAGCTGCGCTCCACTTTTCCTACGACCGACACGGGCGGTAAGAAGGAACTGAAGGGTGGCTGGGTCGGCAGGGGTATATATCCAGCGCCATAGCAGCGCCACTCCAGGAGGCGCCTTGCCGACCCACTGAGTGTTGCTAGGGTAAAAATCTTCCGACGAACGTGCACACGGCGCGCACACACCTAACTGGAATGGATATGAGCAAGCACTCGAAGAAGAACTGTAACATATACAATGACCGTGTATTTGGAATCTGTAACAATCTGAATTCCACAAGTGCCAACAGCAAGTACTGAAGAAGGAAAAGTACAGAGACAACTCTCTCAGTCATTTTGGGGAAAGGAATAGCAAACAGAGACACGGGAAAACGAATTATGAACAGCTGAAGAAAAATGGGCTGGCTGAGTTATGCAGAGAAATGCTTTCAGAGCTGATTCGTTTAACTAATCAGTTTGTTGTATTCTAATGACCAGCTGAGGATGATGGTTCAGAAAACCTCCAGCCTGCTGGAGGAGGATCCAGCAGATGGAGCGCCCTGCAGGGAAGAGACAGAGAGGCACAATTATGTTCCATCCAGCCCAACCCCACCACTGGAACAGGAGTGGTGGACAGCTCACTAGCTGGAGCAGGAGAAGCTGCAGTTGGAGAGGGACAGAGTGTGTCTGACCAGAAGCAGCAGTGTCTGTATGAGAGAGAAAAGGACAAGAAGCAGCACTACCAGCTCCAGCTAGAGAGACTGCAACAGCAGAACAGTTGTTGGAACCAGTCCCCCGTACCTGTCCTGATGAGTGGTGAACCGCGCTTTAGGGAGGAAAATGATAGGGATGTGTTCCAACGTGCTTTTGAATTGGGGTGCTAGCTGAATAAAGCAGGGGAAAAGGACATGGCAAGGTACCTTGCTCCACTGCTGTCTGGAACAAAGGCCTTGGACATTTTTACCCTTATGGGGAGCGAGAACTATAAAGATGACGACAGTTAACAAGCTTTGTTACAAAAGTTTAAACTGACCCCCCGAAACGTATAGAAGGTTTCCGGGAGTTTAGAACAAAACAGACATGACCTATGCCAAGGTTTCAACTCAAATGAGGAGTTAAGTAAGGAAATGGGGAGCTGGTTGTGGGGTGACCATGGTCAATGAGACCTGCAAATTAATGGGGCCGACAGCCTGAGCTTACCATCAGCACTGGAACAGAAGGGCGGGCCCAGCTGACACTCAGGCTGTCAGCAGCGCGGGAGAGAGCAGGGGAGGGCAGGGCTGCCAGGCTCCAGCTGTCAGCGTCCCACAATACCCCACTTCAGTTGGCGGATTGGATGTGCTTCTGGTGAGGATGCGCACCACCCACAGAAGGCACAAGAAGGAGCTTTAATTACTATGGTGGCTGTAAGTCAACTTCATTTTGTAGTGTAGACGAGTCTTCAGTTTGCCTGTTTGAGGCTAAGGGCATGGGAGCAAAAATGCAAAGAGAGTAGCTGACAGGGGGAAGAGGCATCACATTTCCACTGCCCATGTCCAAGAGGAGTCTGGTTACATCCCCTGAGCATGCAGGCAGAGGTGAGGGGATAAGAGCACTTGTTGCTCAGGAGAAGGGACAAGACCTACTGACTTAAAAGGGAAATTAATTGGGCCCTAAAATGAAAATCAGGAAATAAAGTTCTCTGCCAGCCCTTCCAAGGGACCCTGGGGCAGGGTAGAGCAGAGCCTGATGATGGCAGTGTCACCAGCCAAAAGTAGGGAGACTGGTGCAGCTGCGGTGCACTGACACATCTACCCCAGGTTGAGAAATGCACAAGTACAGAGTAAGACAGCTGCTGGGAAGATGGTGAAGGACCCTGAGCCAGGTGGGAGAGGGAATTCTGCTCACCTTGACTCAGTGGGGGTGTAAGGGGTGGACAAAAGAAACCAATGGAGTAGCGATCCCCCACACCATCACCTGAACCCAGAGGAGCAGAGGTGGGGCCACGGGAGTCCCTAAAGCCCAGGTTCAGGGGAGATGGGTCAGAGAAAGGAATCTGGCTATAGGGGAGGTCTGAAGACACTCCCTTGGCTTGACTTTTGCTGTTAAAAGCAGAGCATCGTGAGAGCCACTGCAGAATTATTTCTCTCCATGGTCTAAAGAATGGTTCCTGGGTGGTGGGACGTGGGGAACCTCAATCCAGAACTGAAGCAACTGACTCCTTAGCTCACCACAGAACATGAAACGTGAACACATGACCCATGAGAAGTGGGAGAATCAGGTCTCAAGTTTCCATCCAAGGATTTGGGGTAACAGGGCAAAAAGGTACTTGAGAAAGTTCAGTCCCATAGGTTTAAAGAGGAAATTTATGTAGTGTGTTGGTCAGACAATGCCATACATATTTTTGAAGGATGTATGCTGGTTTGCTAGCAGCAGGTTTGTTATCTGAACAGGTGAAATGTAAAAGTGAGAGAAGTAATGGCACAGCTGCCATGCAGGGAATACCTCCACCCAGGCACTCAGTCAATGTGTTCTCCTAGAACAGTGGTCCCCAACCTTTTTGGCTGGCAGGCGCCAGCCGAAGGACCACTGCAGCGATGGAGCACTTGCCGAATTGTCAGCGACAAGCGTCATCATCGAGAGGCATCCCCGCTGAAATGCCACTGAAATTCGGTGGCATTTCAGCGGGTGCTCAGACGCGGGCGCATTAAGATGCCCCCGCAGGCACCGCATTGGGGACCACTGCCCTAGAATATGGGTCAGCACCCTCATTACACCCACTTCTGTAGGGGGAGAAATGTGACAAACTGACACTATCCTGAATGAGCTTTAATGAATTAAGTTACACCGTATTGAATTATGGTTAATACCCCTGGGGTACACTGTATTAGAAATACAAGAGTCTGTTTACTATCATGAGATGGTATGGAACTTCTTTAGCAGGAAGACAGGACTAATGCAATCTCTGAAAGGTACTAGAACCATCAAAGACCTTTTGGCAACATGTGAGAAGCGGATTTTCTAGGAAGTACCTGGAGGTGAAGGGAATGCCAACCTCTTGAAGATGCACCCTGAAGAGAGAGGCCCATTTTGTACCAATTACTTGCTTCTGGAAACTCCAGGTCAAAGACCCCTGAACTGTATGATGTGTGAACTGGCCATGTTATGAGCGTGCTTGTTCGGAGCTGAAGCTGTGATGAACTGGTAACCAAGAACTCTCCTAGGGAGGAGTATCGATGGACTTATCCGGCCACAATCCATATAAGGCTTGGGGCTCTTAGTACACTTAAAAGCATGACTGTAGGTTCTTTTATTGTTTTTAGTAAGTTTTCTTTGCAATGCTTTTTACCAGTAGAATAAAGTAGGCTTGCTTGGGAAGTCTGTGTGGTAACAAATCTGTAACAATTACACTTGTTATCCATCTCTTAAGAGAAAGCATGCAGTGTTCTTGAGCAACTTGTCCGTGCTGGGAAGTATACAGAGAAGGCAGGAAACTGGGCAGCCTGGAGAAACCAGGTCAGAAGGAAAAGGAGAGGGACACACATCTCCACCCAACAGAAGCAACAGCTGGGGAGCTGGAAGCTTAAGTGAGTGCCCTTGCTGGGCCACTAAGGAGAAATTCAAGTGCAGTTGCCCTGTACTGTAACAGGTTGCTCTGCACCACCCCTCCTGCCGCAAGGTCTGGTGATGCCAGGTTCAAAGCTAAGCCATCTGTGTCTGGAATGCCAGCCCACAGAAGCAGAGCTCGATTCAGAGTCAGCAGACCAGGAAACACTCCACATTCCTCTCTAGACCTAGGACATATATAACCAAATGCCCCTTTTTCAAACAAATTCCCCATAGCCTATACTCCAGTAGGGGTGGAGTTTGGGGAAAAAGGGTATTTAGAAGACCTACCCACTTACCTCTCTGACTAAAGATCCCCTCAGGCCTATATATCTCAGGGGTCTCAAACGCAAAAATACAGTCACTGTCCTGAACCGTGTCCAGGTCATCGGTGTCACAGAAGGAGCGATGGAACCCATCATAGTACATCTCCGTCAGTACAATCTACAAGGCAGAAATGGAACAGCCGCCATTAGACCATCAGTGCTAGCCACTTCTGAGCTGCCAAGTTCCCAGGATGTGGAGAGAAGTTAACAAACGGACTTTCACTGAAGTGTTCTTGACAGACGACGGGAATTCTCCAGTCTTACAGTACCAGCCAATAAGGAGAAACGGGGGAGAGTCTGGCCATGAGGCAGCAGCTGCGATCAAGGGAACACATGCAGGGGTTTTCATGGGGCCCTTCAAGTGTCATCTTATAGTTTTCCCCTAGGAGTCTCAAAACTACAGGACGTTTCCCATGAGCCCCTGCTGATTTCTCAATAGTGAGCAGAGTACACACGTGCACACACAGTCACTGTAGAGCTGTTAGGCAGAAGCACAGGCTCTCTCTTCCTCAAGTAATAGAGCAAAATGCAGCAATGCAGCCTGGAGGCCTGAGCAAGGAGCTAGTATAACCTACAGGCAGCCAAACTGATTCATGAGAGTTACATGCAAGAGACAATGCATTCAGGCTAGTTTCTGCAGTCACCTATTTCCTCCACAAATTTATGTCCTCTGATCTGAACCCCTAGTGTCCATTGTTACTGTCATATCAACTACAAAAAAGACACATCAGAACTCCTGCAGGACACCAGTGGCACCACGGTGACCAAAGACCAGCCCATTACCTGCTCAGTGGGTATCTTGGTTTCCATGGATACTGCTTCACGCAACTTCGCCGCTGTTCCAGACAGAGGCACTGCCACACCGATGCGCATGCAATGCGAACACTTCCCTTGATACACCACAGTGATATACAGAGGTCTGCATAGAGTACAGGGAACAACTCGGATGGCTGAACATTTCTATACAGTACCCAGAAAAACTCAGCCTGAGCTAACCTTGGTCAGATCAATAAAGCAGGCTGCAGAACCCTGAATGGGAACTTTTCCATTGCACACACCATAAGAATACAGACCATTTCTGATCTGGTTGTTATGACTTAACCTCCAGGCCATTTAGGGATGGAAAAATGGTGTAAGGATCTCACTCAGTCCTTGAGCCACGACCCAAGCCTAGTTCCCACATAGAGGTCCTAAAGAGGCTGGTTGCATCATCAGTAATGAAGTCATACATGACCATTCTGGGCCATGTTACCCTGGAGCTATTCAGGCAACCAGGCCCACCCAGAAGACGCTTTGGAGTCCCAGATATCTACCAGACTCTTAAATAAAGGAAGGATGGACACCTATCTTGCTCCAAGTTAGAGGTATGTTCCCTATGGTGCTAGCCTCTACTCTATGCACTAACTGGGGAGTCCTACCAAGGAAGTAGAATCACAAAATTCAGTTCCTGAATGAGGCTGCCCTAGATTGAAGGGCAATCCTAACTTTACCTCAAGGATCCTTGTAACATGGCCCAGATCAATCAAAACTGACATCCTAAAGTCACGCTCAAAGAGGTGCTGCTGGGAAAAGCCACTGGGTTAAAGAGAAGGGGAATAGTGAAAGCATTTTTGCAGCCTCTTTTCTACAGCTGGTTGGAAATTTTCCACAGAACATTTTCCCATTGGCAAAAGCCAAATTTGTCAATAGCAAAATAGCCTTTCTGCAACCAAATATTTCCAATTGTGTGTTCACATTTTTATATTCTAGAATCAAAGAAATGTAGGGCTGGAAAGGTCGTTGAGGGGTCATCTAGTCCATCCCCTGCACTGAGGCAGGACCAAGTCAAACTAGGCCATCTCTGGCAGGTGTTTGTCCAACCTGGTTTTTAAAACCTCCAATGACCGGGATTCTACAGCTGCCCTAGGTAACCTATTCCAATGCTTAACTAGCCTTATAGTTAGAAAGGTTTTCTTAATATCCAACCTAAATCTCTCTCTTGCTGCAAACTCAGCTCATTACTTCTCCCCCTACACTTGGTGAACCTGAAGAACATTTTAAAAACAAAAAAAAAGTCAAAATCTGAACAAAAAAACTTTAACCCAAAATGAAATTTTGAAACTAAGTTTTGTAGGAAATTTCAATCTTTGTTTTAATTCTGCTTTGTATAGGAAAAACTTTTAGATTTATGGAATCCTCTGGGAAATAAGAAATCTAGTTCCCGCACAGCTCATCTTTTCAATGCTGTTTGGGGTCTCCCTTCAGAATATAGCTCTACTGGCCCATTCAATTCAACCCCAATCTGCCACAAATCTTGCTGGCGTTTCAGTCTCTTCTATATTAAGATTTGCAATGCTACCAAGCATTGGGAAAGAAACCCAGAATTTTAACTTCAAGGCATAGATTAGCACATTACCGTGTATGAGGCAGAGGAATTGGCAGAGAAATGCAGAGGAAAGGGTCAAAGGTGTTACTCTGCTTCTGACAATGAGGGCACGTCAGAGAGGACCTATTAAAAATATCAATGGGGTAAAGTTACATTTCTCATTTAATGAGGGACAAGCAAATCATCAAGAACACAAACAGCGACCCTGCTGTTCCCTCCTGATCAAACCTCTTTCCCCACACACTCCAGCAAGGCTCTGTACAGCGTTTTTGCAGACAAATCCTTGCTGTAAATGAAAGGCGCCTAATTCCCAGATGCTCAAAGTAATTGGTCTCTGAGTTCATTTATTACAGGGCATGCCAGGAAAACAGGCTCCTCTCTATTATTCCACTTCGCCTCCACTAAGACATTTGTGAAATTAACAATTTGCCCATATTTGATTCTAATCTAAAGAGACTGACAAGGACTATTCTCCCCCAGACAAGTGGGCAAGGGGATGGTTATGCAGATAGCACAGCATGGGCCTCAATCTCGTTCACGCAGAAAGAAAGGAGACTACTCACATACACATATGCGCACATACCCTGAGTATTTCATATCCCAAATTAATGGTCACTAAGTCTTGTTCAGGATTCTGTAATATCCCAAAGTTTATTTCTTTGCCACTGGGGAGCCTCAGTGACATACTGGGAAGACTCTTTGACCACACAATCTCCTACACCAGACCAGCTGCAGTGCTGCTGGGTGAGTTTGGAAGTTGGCCACTTTTTTTCAACTTCAGCTCCCAGATGGAAAGCTGGGGCAGTTCCCATGAACAAAGGAGCAGTGAAGGACTAAGCACAGAATTTCTTTTCTGCTAGAGGGTTCCTCATTAGCTTAATGATAATTACTACAAGCTTGCGTGGGATTCTAAACTCAAGTGGCCACCACATGCCTCTAGTTCATGCCACAGGCTCCTGACTTGGCCCAACCCAGGCAGATCTCAGACATGCGAAATCGTGTCCCACATCTTTGCTCTCTGACCAATTGGGCTGGAAACACAGTGGGGACTCAGGTTGGGGGTGAAGGCTGAAACAAACACTCCCGATTTATTGGCAAGAGCGAAACAAATGTACATTTTCCACTGAAGTGACAAAGAATTTTAGTGCAGTAAAACTGGGCTGCTACTCCCCTTTGGAGCAAGATCTCTTAGGCAAGATTTAATTTATCAAAGTGAGAGACAACCACTAAGGGAGTCTGACCAAGTGGGACACAGCAGCACTGTAAACAAAATGGAGGGCTGCAGAGGGTTAATTGCCTGCCACCTCCCTGCCCCTTTCACCACACACAGCCCTGCTGCATTGCACCGGGCTCTGCCACCAGGGATCAAAGAATAAACCCCCATAATCAGAGTGCGCTGAGAGTTACTGTACCTGTACTGTGCTTGAAAGAGTTCCTGTATGAAAGTGCTACTGATTGGAACGCCTGGTGCCTCGAGCAGCGCAGCATCTTCCAACGGTGGCTGAAAAAGAAAAGCAATTCCAAAGTGAGGCATACCAGGATAAGCAGGAGTGCCACATCAATCACATACAACTAAACGGGGAAGAGCCAAGTTAGGTTCTACTGAGCTAAACACACCAGGACAAAGCCAAGTATTTGAAACGGGATACAGCTGGCACATCATTAAGCTGCCAAACTCAACGGGTGGCAGTCAGGTGTCACCATTCACACTGGGCTGTGCTGGTGCACACTTGCCATGCATTGACTGAGAAGCTCTTTGCAGCCACAAGGGCCAGGAACAGCCCTCTGGCCCCAATCGCACTGTTAAACAGAACACCAATTGAAATGTTTTAAATATTTGTGGATGTTTTTCTACATTTTCAAATATATTGATTTCAATTACAACATAGAATATGAAATGTACAGTGCTCATTTTATATAATTTTTATTACAAATATTTGCACTGTAAAAATAAAATAGTATTTTTCAATTTAGCTCATACAAATACTGTAGAGCAATCTCTACTATGAAAGTGCAACTTACAAATGTAGATTTTTGTTCATAACTGCCCTCAAAAACAAAACACTGTAAAACTTTAGAGCCTACAAATCCACTCAGTCCTACTTCTTCTTCAGTCAATCACTAAGACAAATGTTTGTTTACATTTACAGTAGATAATGCTGCTTCCATGTTATTTACAATGTCACCTGAAAGTGAGAACAGGCATTTGCATGGCACCTTTGTAAACAGCATTGCAAGATATTTACGTGCCAGATATGCTAAACATTCCTATGCTCCTTCATGCTTCAGCCACCATTCCAGAGGACATGCTTCCATGCTGATGCTCTTTAAAAAAAATAATGCATTCATTTTTGTGACTGAACTGCTCAGGGGAGAATCGTGTCTTCTGCTCTGTTTTACTTGCATTCTGCTGTATACTTCATGTTACAGCAGTCTCGGATGATGACCCAGCACATGTGTGGTTTGAGCACTGGCCTGCTAAACTCAGCGTTGTGAGTTCAGTTCTTGAGGAGCCAATTTAGGGAACTGGGGTAAAAAATTTTCTGGGGATTGGTCCTGCTTTGAGCAGGGAGTTGGACTAAATGACCTCCTGAGATCCCTTCCAACCCTATGATTCTATGTTGTTCATTTTAACAACACTTTCACCGCAGATTTGACAAAATACAAAGAAGGCACCAATGTGAGCTTCCTAAAGCTAGCTACAGTACTTGACCCAAGATTTAAAAATCTGACGTGCCAACCAAAATCTGAGAGGGATGAGGTGTGGAGAATGCTTTAAGAAGTCTTAAAAGAGCAACACTATGATGCAGAAACTACAGAATCCGAACTACCGAAAAAAATAAAATCAACTTTCTGCTAGAAGCATCTGACTCAGATGATGAAAATGAACATGCATCGGTCTGCACTGCTTTAGATCGTTATCGAGCAGAACCCATCATCAGCACCGAGGTATGTCCTCTGGAATGGTGGTTGAAGCATGAAATACAATATGAACCTTTACCACATCAGGCACGTAAATCTTGCGACACCAGTTACAACAGTGCCATGCGAACACCTCTTCTCACTTTCAGGTGACAATGTAAATAAGAAGAGGGCAGCAGTATCTCCTGCAAATGTAAACAAATGTGTTTGTCTTAGCAACTAGCTGAACAAGAAGTAGGACTGAGTGGACTTGTAGGCACTAAAGTTTTACATTGTTTTATTTTTGAATGCAAGTTTTTTTTGTACATAATTCTACATTTGTAAGTTCAACTTTCATGATAAAGAGATTGCACTACAGTACTTAGTATTTTTCAATTCACCTAATATATTTCTTTTGGTTTTTACAGTGCAAATACTTGTAATTAAAAATAAAGTGAGTACTGTACACTTTGTATTCTGTGTTGTAATTGAAATCAATATATTTGAAAATGTAGAAAACATCCAAAAATATTTAAATAAGTAATACTCTTATTGTTTAACAGCACAATTAAATTGCAACTGATTTTTTTAGTCACTTTACAGACATACTGGGAAGCTAATACAGAGATATTTTGTTTCAAACTGAAAGCTTCCATGGAACCAGTTAAAAAAATGCCCCTGTTGGCTTTGTGCTGGATTTGCCTTACCTTCAGTGGAGGTCTGCCACTGTATTTCACTAAATTGTTCAGGTCTTCATGAACTCTGTCTAACAGCCAGAGCAGAAATTCCTGTGCATCATGCTGCGAGTTCCCTCGGTACTGTATGGAGTTCTTCGAGACAATGCTCTGCAAAGGAACAGCAAAGATGCCCTCAGAACACAGCACAAGCCCAGGGACAGAACATCTGCCTTCAAGAACAGCCCTGTGATCAGAAACAGGCTCAGCTAACCACTGCATGCAGAAACATACAGCTTCCCTGTTGTCCAGGCGGAGCATTTATAAGTGGAAGGGGCAGTGGGTTCTGTGCCAACTTGAAGTAAGCCGAGAGCTGCAGGAGATGTGGAAGATGCTATCTGATCTGAAAACTGGACAGTGGGGCTAAGGCAGAGGCTACCAAGGGACCTGTTTCTATTTTAGACAGACATGTAAGTGATGCACTGACTGATTCAAACAGATGAGCACCAAAGTGATCAGTCTGTAGAACTAGTACTAGCCAAAAATCAGGCAAGTGCATTTTGGATCCACTAAAGTGGAGCAGAGGTACTTCCAGGGAGGCTGGCCTAGAGGTCTTTTGGAAAAGGTGTAAAATGCACCTGATATTTCCCCCCTCGAGAATAAGAGGAAAAATCCAGCTCCATCATTAATAGTCTGTCTTGAGGGACTATCTACATTCCTAGTCTAGCCAGGCCAGCAATACTCATCTGGCATGGATGGGGCACCTACATTGTAACATGGCTTTGGCAGTTCTAAGCCCATGCTAGAAATTAGGATGGAACATCCTGCAACACAGATGCTACTAGGCACACACTAGTACAGTTAGATTCGTAGTACACCTGGGCCATAAATTCCCCACTATTTCAAAACAATAAATATGTCTTCACTGTGTGTCTGAACTTGTGCAGTGTTGCTGTGCACTGTTAACCAACTGCCTGTTCGATCCAGAAGTGGCTGCATTTCAGTGATAAGTGAAGTGATATACAGGTAGGTAAATGTCACGACAGTTTGCAAAGTGCTTTGGAATCATTTTGGATAGGAGTTCACAACATATCTTGATTAGCTTCACATTCAACGTATGGAATCCCTAGCTTTAAGTGTTTGCTCTTAAGATGAGTCTTTGAGCTCAAGCTTGTGTCAAAGAGCCAGAAGTCAGATGAATCACATAATCCTCTGCTGAGGACACTCAACCCTTGAAGAAAGCTACATAAAACCAAAATTTATCTGGACTACCAAACAGAAATCCCAGCCCCTCCTACAAACCTGGCTGAGGGGCTGCTTGGCCAAAAGCACTCTTAGTAAGTGTTTCAACAGTGAAGAAAGTGCAACTATCAGTGACCTAGTGCACAAACCTAGACCAAAGAGCACTGTTTTCCTTCATATCAGCTATGTCATTACAAACAGGGCTTCGCTGTCAGCCTGGTTCTTCAAGTGCTTGCTCATATCCATTCCAGTTAGGTGTGCGTGCGCCGCGTGCACGTTCGGAGATTTTTACCCTAGCAACAGTCGGTAGGCCAGCAGGGCGCCCCCTGGCGTGGCACTGCCATGGCGCCTGATATATACCCCTGCTGGCCCATCCGCTCCTCACTTCCTTCTTACCGCCCGTGTCGGTCGTTGGAACAGTGGAGCACGGCTCAGCTGAGCTCCACCTCCCTAGCTCTTCACGCGCGCGTGTGTATATTTTATATATATATATATAAAAATTCCCCTCTCGTCCCTATGGGTGGTAGGCGTCTTCCTCAACCTCGGGTCCTCTACCAGAGGCCTGGGAGTTTGAGGGTTCTGCGCAGTATCTTAGCTGTTCCTAGCACTGCACTCTGGACTGTCTCTGAGCCTCTCTGCACAGTCTGCACCTTGGGTCCTCTCTAGTGTGGTAGACCCCTGCTTCAATGGATCTGGTGCTCAGTGCCTGTTCCTGTGCTGCTATGATCAGTGCCTCAGTGCTGTCTTTTAGTCCAGCCCTTTCCAGCCACTGGTAGGATTTCCCAATGTCAGCCACCTCAGCTATCTGTCGATGGTACATCCCATGCAGGGTCTTGTCTTGCCATGGCACTTCTTCTGCTTGGTCTTCCTCCCATGTCTGCTGCTGCCTCAGGCATTCTCTCTCAGCAGCTCATCTTTGGGGGCCATCTTACTGATGTACTCCTGGATGTTCCGGGTTTCATCCAGGACAGTGGCTTTGACGCTCACCAAGCCCGCCCGCCTTCTTTCCGGCTGGTGGTATACAGTCTCTGGGTGTTGGACTTGGGGTGGAAACCTCCGTGCATTGTGAGGAGCTTCCGGGTTTTCACATCGGCAGCCTCCATGTCCTCCTTTGGCCAGCTCACTATACCGGCAGGGTATCTGATGACCGGCAGGGCGTATCCGTTGATGGCGTGGATCTTGTTCTTCCCACTGAGCTGGCTCTTCAGGACCTGTCTTATCCTTTGGTGATACTTGGATGTTGCTGTCTTCCTTGCCTCCTCATCGTGGTTTCCATGTGACTGTGGGACGCCAAGGTACTTGTAGCTGGTCTGTATGTCTGCTATGTGGCCCGCTGGTAGTTCCACCCCATCAGTCTTGACTACCTTCCCTCTCTTCACTACCATCCGGCCACACTTCTCCAGTCCGAATGACATCCCGATATCCTCACTGTAGATCCGCGTCAGGTGGATTAGCGAGTCGATGTCTCGTTCATTCTTAGCATACAGCTTGATGTCATCCATGTAGAGGAGGTGGCTGATGGTAGTTCCACTCCTGAACCTGTACCCGTATCCAGTCCTTGTGATTATCTGGCTGAGGGGGTTTAAGCCTATGCAGAACAGCAGCGGGGACAGTGCATCACCTTGGTATATGCCGCACTTGATGGCCACTTGTGCAAGCTGCCTTGAGTTGACTTCCAGTGTTGTCTTCCATAGTCCCATTGAGTTCTTGAGGAAGGTCCTTAGTGTCCTGTTGACTTTGTATAGCGCCAGACATTCACAGATCCACGTGTGCGGCATTGAGTCGTAGGCTTTCCTGTAGTCAATCCAGGCTGTGCTCAGATTGGTCTGTCTAGACCTTGAGTCTTGGGCGACTGCTCTATCTATGAGCAACTGGTGTTTTGAGCCTCTGGTGTTGTTCCCAATGCCCTTCTGAGCTGTGCTCATGTACTGGCCCATATGGTCCTGTAGCTTGGCGGCTATGATGCCTGATAGGACTTTCCATGTTGTGGGGAGGCAGGTTATTGGCCGGTAGTTGGACGGTTCTGTTCCCTTGCAGGGGTCTTTCATGATCAGCACTGTCCTTCCTTGTGTTAGCCAGTTTGGGTGGGAGCCTGCTGCTAGCAGCTGGTTCATCTGTGCTGCTAGGCGTTCATGCACTGCTGTTAGTTTCTTTAGCCAGTAGGTGTGGATCATGTCTGGTCCAGGTGCTGTCCAGCTCTTCATGTTCTTGACCCGCTGCTGGATGTCTTCTACTGTGATGGTGACTGGTTTCTGTTCTGGGAGATTGCTGTGCTCTGTTCTCAGGTCCTGCAGCCACTTTGCACTGGTGTTATGAGTCTTCTCTTTCTCCCATATGTTCTTCCAGTACTGTTCAGTTTCTGCTGCTGGTGGCTCTGCTGTTATTGTGTTGTTGCACTGCAGTTGGGAGTACACCTTGGATGGTTCTTTGGAGAACAGGGCATTTACTTTTTTGGCCTCTGCTTCTCTAGTGTATCTCCTTAGCCTGGTAGCCAGTGCTGTGAGCCTTTGTTTAGCAGTCTCTAGGGCTTCAGATGGAGTCAGGCCCTTGTATTTTTTCAGTAGCCGAGTCTTATCCTTAATCTCTACACCCTTCTGTAGTTCCACCAGCTGACTAACTTCTCTCCGAGTCGCCTTGATCTTATCCTCCAACCTCATTTTCCAGGGTGGGTACATACTGTTGTTCTTCTTGATCGTGTAGCCAAGCATCTCCAGGATTACAGAGGCTGTAGCGTATACCAGTTCATTGGTTTGAGTTATGGTGGTAGTAGGGATTGTCATGAGGGCTCTATTGGCATCTTCTAACATACTATCTGATGGTACTTCTCCACTGAGCCTTGGTAATCGGTCTCGAGGATTGACTGTAGCTAGTTTCTCCATGATCTTATGCCTCATATCAGCTGCTGTGCTCTGCAATGGAGGGGGGCTTCAGGTGTGGGCTGCACATCCCACACATATGTGTGTGTGTGTGTGTGTGTGTGTGTGTGTGTGTGTGTGTGTGTGTGTGTGTGTGTGTGTGTGTGTGTGTGTGTATACGCACACACACGCACACAAGTGCTCCCTCCGTATCGGAACGCATAGTTCCAGTGAAGACTCTACACCAGCCTTCACCGGCTCAACCCTCGGGCAGGCACCGACCCCTCTCCCCGAGGTCCAAGAGGAACAAGGCTCCTGCAGCACCAGCATCTGCGCCGCAGTCGGAGCGTACATCTAAGGCAGACTGCCCGGCACCGTCAACTTCTGCAGCACCGCTTGCCTCCGCACCGTCGATTCCGGTCTCTCAGGAACCGTTGAGTCCGGTGCCTACCAGCTCCCCAGCACACGCTGTGGTCGAGCTCGTCGTGCCCTCAACGCTGGAGACTTTCCTCACGGCTCGGGAACTAATTGCTCTGACGGAGCATGAGCTGACCCAATCCCCGGCTCCGCCGATGTGGGTTGTTCAGGTCACTGAGCAAGCCCGCCATGATGAGGCCATCTTCGCCAGATGCTGTGCAACGCCGCCAGTCCCGATCCAGGTCCCGCGGACTCTCTCGTTCCAGACATCGCTGCCGCTCTCGGCGCCACTCGCAGTCCTGGTACCGCTCGCCATCCCGGTACCGGTCATACTCGCGGCACCGCTCGAGATCCCGGTCTCCATCGCGGTATTCTCGGCACCGGTCCAGGTCCCGGCACCACTGTACCTCTTGCAGCCGGTCTCGGCATGGCGATGTGAAGCACCGGTCGACCTCCCAGCACCGCGCTGGTCGCAGGTCCTGGTCCCGCTCCTAGCACTGCTACGACTCTCGGTACCGTTCACCGCTACCACGTAGACAGGAGTCCAATGGACGCAGAGACCTGGTCCACACGACTTCAGGGCTTCCGTGGCCCTCGCGTCACCCATCCGTCTCCTCCCGTGCGGACAGCGCCTCCTATGGGGACTCAGACACGCCCATGGCCTGGACCACGGACCTCATCAGTGGTCCTTTTGGACACCTTGGGCGTACCATCAAGCCCAGGGTGAACCGACTGGACCATCGCGCTCTGGTCACTCAGAGCACCTTGTGCCCGAGGCCACCGTCAGCCGGCCTCCCCCAGCTGACGCAGAGGAAACCAGTGCTCACGCACCGGAACCGCATGACCTTCCGGAGCCGGAGGTTCCCCCGGACCAGGCATCAGTGCAGGATCCACTCGTCCCAGGGCTGTCATCTTCATCCTCCCCGGATGAGGCAGTAGTGGGGACGTCATCGTCGGGACCACCTCCGATTAACTTCCAGTCACACCAGGACCTTCTGCTGCGTGTCGCCCAAAATATCAACCTGCCAGTAGAGGAGGTCCCAGAGATGGAGGACCCAGTGATTAGCATCTTGTCCGTGGAGACACCCACCCAAGTGGCTCTCTCATTCATCCGTTCAATACAGGCTAGAGTGGACACTATCTGGCAATCCCCGGCTTCCATCCCACCCACAGCCAAGGGGATCGAACGGAAATACATGGTGCCTTCCAAGGGGTATGAGTACCTCTATGTGCACCCCGCTCCCTGTTCCTTGGTGGTACAGTCCGTCAACGAACGGGAGCGCCACAGCCAACAAGCCCCCGCGCCTAAATCTAGAGAAGCCTGGCGCACGGATTTGTTGGGCCGAAAAATCTATTCTGCAGGAGGTCTCCAACTCCGCATAACGAACCAACAGGCCCTCCTCGGCAGATACAGTTATAATACCTGGGAGGCGGTTGGGAAGTTTGTCGAGTTGGTTCCACAAGACTCCCGCCAGGAATTTGCAGCACTCCTGGAGGAGGGAAAGAGGGTCGTGAGGACCTCCTTTATAAGCCTCATTAGGTGCCGGTGATTCGGCGGCCAGAACGGTCACTTCGGGCATAGTCATGCACCATATATCATGGTTGCAAGTGTCCAGCCTGCCACCTGAGTTGCAACATACGGTACAAGACCTGCCGTTTGATGGTCAAGGCTTGTTTTCACAAAAGATGGACCCCAGACTGCAGAGTCTGAAGGACAACAGAGTAATTATGCATTCGTTGGGAATGCATATGCCTCAGACGCAAAGACGGTCCTTCCGCTCCCAACCGCAGCGCCCTTACCCCCCACCTCGGCCACGGCAAGACTTTGCCAGAAGGAGAGGTCGTAATAATCGCAGACGCCAGTCTGGACCTCAAGGGGGCAACAATTCCGGTCCCACCAAACCAATGCCGGGACCCAAACCAAACTTTTGAGTGTGCGCCCGAGAGCGGTGTACCAATTGCCTCCCCGGATCCCTTTCAATTCTACAACCGCCTTTTCCAGTTGACATTGGATCGTTGGATCCTATGCACGGTGGAGCTTGGATACCGCCTTCAGTTTGTTTCACACCCTCCCTTCCACCCCCCCTCCCCGTCCCTCTTCAGGGACCCCTCTCACAAGCAACTCCTCACCCAGGAGGTCCACAAGCTCCTCTCAAATCGGAGCTATAGAGGAGGTACCGGAAGAGTTAAGGGGCAAGAGGTTTTATTCCCGGTATTTCCTTATTCCCAAGGTGAAATGGGGCCTTCGGCCTATCCTAGACCTGCGAGGACTGAACAAATTCATCAAAAAGTTCAAGTTCCGCATGGTATCCCTGGGAACCATCATTCCTTCCCTGGATCCCAGAGATTGGTACGCCGCTCTCGACATGCAGGATGCATATTTCCACATAGCAATTTATCCCCCTCACAGGAGGTATCTTCGCTTTGTGGTAAACCATGGACACTACCAGTTTACTGTCCTGCCCTTTGGCCTCTCCTCGGCCCCTCGGGTGTTCACGAAGTGTATGGCAGTTGTCGCAGCTGCCTTACGCCGTCGTCGAATACACGTCTTCCCTTACCTCGACGACTGGCTCATTCAAGGGGCCTCCGAGGCACAAGTCATCAGCCAGGTGGCCATTATCAAGGATCTCTTTCTGCGTCTAGGTCTGATCATCAACTTAGACAAGTCCACTCTGGTGCCTACGCAGAGGATAGAGTTTATCGAAGCAATGCTGGATTCCAACCTTGCGGCAGCCAGTTTACCCCCCCACCGGTTTCAGACCATAGTCTCACTTGTCCAAGGCCTTCAGCGTTTTCCAACAACCTCTGCACGCACTTGCCTTGGCCTCCTCGGTCACATGGTTGCATGCACATTTGTTACAAAGCACGCCAGGCTGCGAATGCGTCCTCTCCAAATTTGGCTCACCTCCGTCTATCAGCCATGCAGAGACGCCATAGACATCATTCTGACAATTCCGCCGAACGTTCTAGGCTCCCTCGACTGGTGGAAGGACAACCGTTCCATCCTCCCCAGGCCTCCGTGTCCCTAACAACGGACGCGTCCTCCATGGGTTGGGGTGCTCACCTAGGGCGCCTGCGCACACAGGGCCTTTGGTCGTCCCGGGAGTTGGCTCTGCACATCAATGTCCGGGAGCTGAGAGCGGTCCGGCTGGCTTGCCAAGCATTTCGGCATCATCTGCAGGGCCGTTGTGTCGCAGTCTTCACAAACACAACACAACAGCCATGTATTATATAAACAAACAGGGAGGGACGCAGTCCTCCCATTTGTGTCAGAAAGCGATCCTACTGTGGGACTTCTGCATAGCCCACTCCATAGACTTAGTAGCCTCCTTCCTTCGAGGAGTCCGGAACACGCTTGCAGATCATCTGAGGAGGTCCTTCCTGGCGCACAAATGGTCCATCTGGCCGGACATTCTCCATTCAGTTTTTCCGGAGGTGGGGCTTTCCCCAAATAGACCTCTTTGCCTCCAGGGAGAACAGGAAATGCCAGCTGTTCTGCTCCCTGCAAGGTCGCTCCCCGGGCTCCCTGTCAGACACGTTCCTCATTCCGTGGACGGCCACTTCTGTTATGCCTTTCCACCATTTCCTCTCGTCCACCAAGTTCTGATCAAGACACGCAGGGACAAAGCCCGCCTTATCCTGATCGCTCCGGCTTGGCCGAGACAGCACTGGTACACCACGCTGCTCGACCTGTCTCTGTCACACCCAATTCCCCTGCCACTCGACCCGGACCTGATCACGCAGGACTTCGGCAAGCTACACCACCCGGACCTCCAGTCCCTTCATCTGACTGCACGACTGCTGGCTGGCTGAGCCATTCGGAGTTGCATAGTTCCACCGCAGTGCAACAAGTGCTGCTCGGAAGCAGAAAGCCCTCCACGCAGTCAACATACCTTGCTAAATGGAAGCGCTTCTGTCACTGGTGTACTCAGCGGGACCTTTCTCCGCAGGCTGTATCAGTCCCCACCATCTTGGACTATTTATGGTCTCTCAAAGAACAAGGTCTGGCAATCTCTTTGCTAAAAGTACACCTTGCAACTATTTCCACCTTCCATCCTGGGGAGGCTGACAGTTCCTTTTTTTCCCCATCCTATAGTTTCCAGATTCCTCAAGGGCTTGGAGCGACTATCCCCAGGTCAGACAACCAGCCCCTACCTGGGACCTGAAGTTGTCTTAGCCAGGCTCATGGGACCCACCTTTGAGCCTTTAGCCACATGCTCGCTGCTGTACCTGTCCTGGAAGACAGCATTCCTAGTTGCTGTCACCTCGGCTAGACAGGTCTCCGAACATAAAGCTTTAACTGTGGATCCCCTGTATACGGTGTTCCATAAGGACAAGGTACAGCTGCGATCACACCCGGCGTTCCTCCCTAAGGTCGTCTCCTCCTTTCATGTGAATCAGGACATCTTCCCACCAGTCTTTTTTCCAAAACCGCACTCATCGCGACAGAACGCGAGTGCGGATGATGCGTGGATGTCGCAGGCTCTCGCATTTTACATCGAGAGACCAGACCCTCTGGCGCTCAGCTCAGCTTCTTGTGGTGGCATGAACGTATGCCTAAGGATTGGCCCAATCTCCTCCAAAGGATGTGCTGTGGTGACGATCTGATATCGGAGCATCTCGACTTGGCTCATGTCCGACTGGGCCGATCTTACCGCCACTCTACGCGGGCTCAAGCGCTCATCTGCCGCGTTTTTGGCCCATGTTCCCTACAGTTAATATGGCCGCACGGCCACCTGATCTTCCATCCCGATACCTTTGCATCGCACTACGCATTGGTCACGTTTCTGAGACGATGCAGTTTGGCGCGGTCTGTACATTCCGAACATTGGCGTCGACCCCACCACCTAGGTAAGGCGTGGGAATCCCTAAATGGAATGGATATGAGCAAGCACTCGAAGAAGAAAAGATAGTTACTCACCTTTGTAACTGTTGTTCTTCGAGATGTGTTGCTCATATCCATTCCACACCCACCCTCCTTCCCCACTGTCGGAGTAGCCGGCAAGAAGAAACTGAGGAGCAGATGGGCCAGCAGGGGTATATATTGGGCGCCATGGCGGCGCCACTCCAGGGGGAAACCTGCCAGCCCACCAAGTGTTGCTAGGGTAAAAATCTCCAACAAACGTGCATGTGATGCGCGCACAACTAACTGGAATGGATATGAGTAACATCTCGAAGAACAACAGTTACAAAAGTGAGTAACCGTCTTATACAGCTGCCCAGCCTCTACTTTACGGGACAAGCAAGGAACTGGGAAGTTTGCCAGAGAACTGCACATTTATTTATCAGAAAAGTACTATTTATTGTAATACAAACTGTCCTAGACTGAAGCCATTAAAGACAGGCTGGCAGCCATCAAGAACTACATCTCCCAAAGGAACAGCACCAGCACACAGCACTACCTGATTGCGTCCCTTCACCACCTTTGTAGAGCAGCAGTGATTTCAAAAGCTGGTTGTTAGACTTTACTCTCAAAACCAAGCATTTGGGGTGGGGGAGGCAGACCTCTGGTCTTTTACCATTGTCTATACCTACGAACATCACGGCTCTGGAGCTTAGAGTTGTGACTGAAAGGGGTCTAAGATCTAAAGACACCCTACTATTGACAAACTAAACTAATAAATTGATTTTTCACAGCAACACACTGAAACCTGCTTTCTCTAGCTGAACACATTGTCTTTACAAGCATGCGGCAGAGAGCTCCTCAGACCCATGCCATCTAGCCTGGATTCTACTTCCACTACACCCAACTACACAAAAGACTCCAGTCTTAAGTGCTCCAAAGCCATCGCCCTGCTCCCCCACCCATCTTCAGTAAATTCTGACAAGGTCACTCTGCCCCCAAGCAGACTGTGCCATACACCCAGGAATGCTCACTCTCCACGTTATTAATCATGTTTATCATGGTCGTGCCTAAGGACCAGCCAGGAACGAAGCCCCATTGTGTCAGGGACTGTACAAATACACAGTTGCAGACAGTTCCTCTCCTGAAGAGCACACAATCTAAACAGACCAGACAGACAGGGTCAGGGAAGGGACAAAACATAGAAGCAGAGTAAACAATCTGATGGTAGCAAAGGGCATGACCACCACTAACCCAGCAAATACTCCCCAAAGAGACTGCGGGTGGTGTGGATGGCTGAGAAAGAAAAACACACACACACACACACACACACACACACACAGCACTGCTGGTGCAGGTATTGAGAGAGACTCTGCTGTCTGTGAAGGGATTTCCACACCAGGGAAAGCTTAACACACTAGCTACACTGGCTTCTTACTGGGAGCCAGAGGGATGCACCTCGTTTACATCTGAGTTCCCAGAAATGTATTAGAAGCATGGGCACACACCCAGGATATTTGCCCAGACTTGATTCTTCCTGGACACAAACAGGAACTGCTTGTTGGAGTTTACTAGCTGTGAAAACCTGCAGTTCAGCATTAGCACCACCAGCAGTTTCAGGGATGGTGCTGGCCAGACGGCTGTTTACAACGCTGCTGCCTGTTTAGCCATCCTGTCACACAACATGCACCCCTGCTTTCAGAACTCCCATGGAATCAATCATTCTCCCTACTTGTTTCTTCCCTCTGCTCCCCCTTTAAGTCACCCTTAGCACATTTGATAAATCAAAGATGGCGTGTTTAGTCTATAGCAATGATTCTCAACCAGGGATACACAGAGGTCTTCCAGGGGGCACAGCAATTCATCTAGATGTTTCCCTTGTTTTGCAACAGGCTACATAAAAAACACTAGCAAAGTCAGTACAAACTAAAATTTCATACAATTACTTATTTATACTGCTCTATATACTATATACTGAAATGTAAGTACAATATTTATATTCCAATTGATTTTGTAATTATATGGTAAAAATGAGTCAGCATTTTTTCAGTAATAGTGTGCAGTGACACTTCTGTATTCTTATGTTTGATTTTGTAAGTAAATTTTAAGTGAGGTGAAACTTGGGGGTACGCAACACAAATCAGACCCCTGAAAGGGGTACAGTAGTCTGGAAAGGTTGAGAGCCCTGGGTCTATACTCTATAGCATCCCTTTGGCAACTGATCCACCACAGCAGGTTATTTCACCTCCAGCTCTCAGCACCTGATCGTCAAACAGGATCAGGCTTTCATTGTTCTCTGCACTATACTGAGATGATGTGACTCCTGCCCTGAAAAGCTTACCAGAAAGCTGCCACTAGGATCCTCCTCACCAATAGCTGCAGCGCTATTAATCAGTGAGGCTCTTTGGCCTATGTTATGCAGAAAGTCAGACCAGTTGATCATAAAGATCTAAGAATTTCTGTACGACCAGCATATCCAGGCCCCAAACCAAAAACTGCCTAGAGATAGAGAAGCCTGAAAATGCAAAATATTGCTGAAGCAGCTTTGCCCAGCTTTTGATGACTCCTGCCCAATGACGGGAGATTTGATACGGAGTGACAGGTGGAGAGCTCAGCCATGTCGACAGAGGACTTACTGAGCAACAGGAACCACATTTCCTCTGAGTCCTCGGCATGTTGACTGAGGGCAGGTCTTCTACCCACCGATCCAGCGAGTAGTGATCGAGCTATCGGGGGTCAATTTATCACATCTAGTGTAGATGCGATAAAATGGATCCCTGATCATGCTTCCTGTCGACTCCAGAACTCCAGCTTGCAAGAGGCGGAAGCGGAGATGACAGGGGAGCAGCAGCACTTGACTCGCCGCCGTCCTCACGGCCAGGTAAGTGGACCTAAGATACACTGACTTCAGCTATGCTATTCGACCCCCTCGCCCCACCAGTGTAGACTTGCGCTAAGTCACCTGCAAAAGAGCCCAGCATCTTCCTTCTGACTTTCACTAGCCAGGAGGGACACACATCTAACTCAAATGGTCACAGGGCAGAACACTTCCTATGTCTTAGTCTCAGGATTATATCCAGAAAATAATTTTCAGATTCCTCATTGAGCAAGGCTCAACTGCTAGGGGATGCCAGTTGCGGGTGATCTGAAAACTACAGTGAAGAAATTGAAAAATAGTTCTCTTTCCATACCAGGCATGTGACAGGACAAGCTGTCCCTAATGCAAGAGTTGCCAGTCCAATAAGGAAGTATTCCTGCAGGACCGGGAACAAGAAAATGGGGCTGTAAAAGCAACACAATCAGCAATAACGGCACGACCAACACAGGAGATTGCTGGAAGAGTCCAGATATTCTGCACACATGCTCATGTTATCAAGCCCCCTCTCCCCTCTTCTCTAATCTGACTTTACAACAGATTTGAGAAAGGAGGTTGGGCTACTTGTTTTATCCCTCTAGGAAATGGGGTCACCACTGGGGAGGGAAATGGGCCAGTCAATATTTATTCTAGTTCCTCAGTAATCTGCCCACTTGCCCCAAAGCAGCAAATGAGAGGAAGTGGAAGCTAAGGCATATAATCTGCTGTCAATACAGATGTGCAATTTCCATTGACATTAGTGGATTTACTGCTCATGCCTGCACAGAAACTACTGTCCTCTCACCTAAAAAAAGTCTTGTATGCACCTGAAACCCACTATTCCTCCTCCTCCTCCACCACCACCACTCAGAGCCCCCACAAACTAAGGGGTTGCCATACAGAGGGTCATAGCTTGCAGACATTTTAAACCTAGTTGCTTTGTCAGGAATGGCAGGGGAACTGGTGGGTCTACAGTGCCAGAAAGCCTCATGGAAAGGACAGTGTTCTGACAGAGAACATACAGTACTAACAGAGCCCTTTGCATACTGTATCAGAAACAGGTGATGTACTAGCTAGCATTCACAAGCAGGCAGCACTGAATTGGGCCTGAGGTATTTGCAGAACATTGTAGTTTTAAACCTCACCTGGGGTACATGCACAACACAGCTGGAGAAGGACAGCAGTAAGAGTTCAGACGACCTGATGGATCTGTGCTGTCTAAACTCGATTACCCAGAATTAACAGAATAACTATGTACTTTAAAGTTTTAAGAGTAAGCTCTATCCTACGTATTAGAACAAATGTATGAGGTTTAATGCCCCAAGAAACTGTGGCTGAAGTTGGATTAGCTAGAAAAACTCAAAGAAATGTGGGAAAACCAGGACAATTTTTTTTTTTTTTTAAAGGAGCATTTTTACCTTTCCTCAGCATTCATTAGTACATATTTTGCTAAAAAGGTACACAGAAAATTCAGTTGGTTCTTAAATTATTGGGCCAACATTGTTGAGCAAATTAAACTCACTCAAATGTGAAAGAGGGATTTCAGTCCCAGTTTAAGTGCTAATCTCAATACATCCTTACCTCTGCAATTGCTACCAATGCCTCCACAATAATAAATTTGCACTTTACAGCCTTGTCAGAGCATTCACTCTTCCCACCACACAGAACTTCACTCATTGAGAAACTGCCTAGGCTTTTATCCCCAACAGGCAGAAAGTCTACATCACACAGGAACCCCACAACCATCCTTCTCAGTGGCCAGAGGGCTAGGAGGAGGAGAGGTACAAGCAAGAAGCAGTTACACAGCCTTGTCTTGATTAGGCGTTATGTTTGCCTGATAGCTTTAACTCCACCAGTTCAGCGTACCTTGTTTATACTAGATTTTAAAACATATTAGTTATATGCTAACACGAGCTATCAGCACACCTTAAAATCCTAGTCTAGACAAAGCCTCAGAGGAAAGTCTGCAGAATCCCTCTTTGAGGTATACAAGGTAAAAGCGAGCTTTCTACACAGAAATAGTCTACAGAAATCTAGACCCAAGTTGCCCCATCTTCCCTTCCCCGTTATTGTCTGCACATCACTCCAATCAAAAGCCTAGAGGCATCTGACCAAAACCGTCGCTGATGAGCTTTCACGCCACAAAGAAGCCAGCCAATCCTGTAGAAATGGAAGTCTCTGTTCATAATGGAGAGAAAAGCCAGGCAACTAGCAGCAAACAGCATATCTTGGGTGGTGGTATCTTCCTTCCCTGCCTCACAGGTGTCTCCATGATACTTATCCTGGCCAACTCCAGAACACTGAGAAGTGAAGTGAGCAGGCAGAGAATAAAGAGAGTTGCCTGTGGAGATGGATTGCTAGGTCACTGGAGGTGAATCAGGAAATACCACAGAACAACAGCAGCAGTTCCCTCATGAGTTACTTTGCTCTGGAGACTCCACCAACAGTTGCAGCATGTTCCCCATTCTATTCACGCCCCTTCTGCCATCGCTGCTCTGGAGTGGGTTTGTTGTTACTGAACCCTTTATATTTGCTGCTCTGTGAAATGTTCCGTGCCTCTCTTCTAATAAGATGCTGTGGCAGCAAAGTAATCAACAAGGGACAAGGACGATAGAAAGGAAGCAACAGACATATAACAAAGAACACGCAGTACAATCTGGCTGGACTAACTAAGGAGCACAATTGAACCTAAATAGAAGATCAAGAGTAGACTCAATTACAAGTGCAATTTAGTAAGACCAAAAAAAAAAAAAAAAAAATGTTCTTTAAATTTACACTCCATGGCTTAGTAATGGGATAGGGTCCTTCTCACTGCCAGGGCAACAGTTCAAGCCCAGCCCTTTCTCAGCCTGCTGCCCAGTCACTAGATGAGACCACACTACACTGATCTCTGGGCAGTTCAAAATGGGCACAAGAAAACCCACCACAATTAGCATTACATTGTTTCAACAGACAGGTAAGAAAGACTGCATGGGCCACAGACGCAGAATAAGGAAGCCCTCCTTGCACTCAAGCAGTGCCCACGCTGAGACTTTCCTGTAGTTTTCCCCACTGTTAGCCTAGCACCTATGCAGCTCTACTAGGGTACACCAGCCACCTGCCTTCCTTTGCTCAAGCAGCTCCACATGACAGTGCTAAAACGCCTGTGCTGATTCACAGTAGTAAAACTGCACAGGTATTTAGGCATCAAATTCTCAGTGCAGACAAGGCCCTAAAAATAGCACCTCTACATCAGGACACAGGAAGTCTGGCAGGACAATGTGGGGAAGCTTCCTGTGCTGCCCATGCTATACCCGTTATGTGAACAGCCTATTTCACTGTACAGTAACTCCAGCACTTACCACCAACTACAGTCTCACAAAATTAGAGGGTAAAAATGGGAAACAGGGTCACTAGGAGGAAAAAAGGGAAGTTTCCAAATTCCACACTCAGATCTTGTCTACACTGAGGGAACTACACGGACATAAACCCCTAGCGTGGGAACCTTATCCAGACAAAGTTGCTGTTCACAACAGTGCAATGTGTCTAAATATTGGTGCAGCTACATCAGTGCAGAACACCACACACAAGACCAAACAACCAGTCTAATTTACTGCTCTAATCACAAACAGTAAATAAAACTACATGGAACAGAATTATTAGCCTTTCATTTGCTGTTTCTGTTCCCTGGAACACACAAGATTTTAATGGGAAAAATATGGGTCTGCTGTTTTCCAGTATCTCTCTGATAGGAAACCGCTGTGGAAAGGATTGTGTATATAAACCGATGGGGCTAGCTCATTAGGGGTCTGAAAACATAATAGCACAGATGTGCAAAGGAAGGATATCTATTCTTTATCTTTTAATACAGAACACCCAGAGACGTTACAGATTTTTATCACACACAAACCTCATTCTGCATTCGGGAAATGATGTTACAGGCAGATCTCTCTGAGCACAGGATGTTATCTGAATAGGACCAGTGTTTCCACCTCCACCCTCCTCCCCAGCCAGCTATCCTTCTCTATAAAGGTGAAATCGAAATCTGGAAAGTGCAGAGTTTGTTTCGCCAAGAGCAAACACCATGAAACTAAAAAGGGATTGGACAGTCTAGATCTTCCATTTGTCCCCAAAACAGGACACAGTATCCCTGAAACAGTGGTGACTGCAACCAAAAAGCTACCTAGGCTTGCAATGTCTGGTGTGGTGCCCACACGTGTTCCTTCCTGGCCTGCCAGCCACTGAGCTGACTCCTCCATCAAGGGACCAATATGGCCTCCAGATACAGAGCACAGTACAGAGAAGGAGCTGATTTAGCTGTAGGCAGGGAACCAGTGCAAAGGATGCAGAAACAGACGAAACAGTCTCCCTTCCCCACACCTTTAACAGCAGCAAAATCAACTGGGGTGAGTGGGTGGGAAGAGGCAGAGATAGACGAGGTAATACAGCAACAAAAGAAAAGTTTGTCTAGTCAGAATTGGCTTTTTCCCTACTCTAATCTCAGCCTAACACATCAGCCAACTCTGAGCAAACCTCAAGCTATTTCCCCCAAACCAGATGTATCCAAAGAGGAGACTGAATCCCAGGGAAGGCTGCAACAGGAAGAGGGATTCCATGTTCATCTTCCCGCCCCACCACTGCAGTGCCTCCTTGGGGACAGAGAAGGAAAGGGCATCTCTGTCAGGGGGCAAACAGAAAATGTTTGGGCGGAGGGGGAGAACATAACAAAAATGGAGCACAAATACAAAATGAGGAAAGGAGATGCTGATGCTTCCCAATAGAGAGATAAGAAGAGAACACAGAGAGAGGAAACAGTGAGGAAAAACTATGCCCAACACTTCTGTCACATTCCAAGGTGCAATGCATTCCAGCAAGGGGTTCCATCCCACCTGCCCTGAAATCTTGGGTGCTCACAAAGTTTTGCTGTTGTATCTCCCAACCTGGGTCACTCTCCAACAGCATGCAGGGCATAGCCTAAGTGTCTGTTTATGGCTTCAGCCCTGGCCCAGCAATTCCGACAACAGGAGCCTGTCAGCTACACACCAACCACATTCTGGCCTCCACCAGCTTTGGTTACTATGTGCAGGGGGACCCCCAACACACTCCCAGTCCCACATTTTTCCCAAATTGTGTGTTCTGCACTGTGCAGCCCTCTCCTGGGCAGTTCAGTTAAAGTACCAAACTACCGGAGATCTGTTCCTTTACAGGGACAACAGACCTAATATCTAGAGAGTTACCCAAACAGTACAGTTTAAACACAACACTAGATTAGTTTATTTAACTACAAAGATGCAGTTGTACTCACTCAAGGCATTAAAGTCAGAAATGGTTACAAAATAAAACGTCTTCTAGTAGCTAAAACTTAGACTAGATTTGATTCAAAGTAAAATCCTCACCATGTTACCAGCTACACTGCTGACCACATTTTCAGGTCAGAATCACACTCAAAGTCAAAAGGCTGGTTCCTTGGTCTTCTTAGATGAGAGAGAGAGAGGGAGGGAGAGAAAAAGATACCCTGGGGTGTTTTTCCCCTCTCTTT
This sequence comes from Chelonoidis abingdonii, assembly GCF_003597395.2. Classification (NCBI taxonomy): domain Eukaryota; kingdom Metazoa; phylum Chordata; order Testudines; family Testudinidae; genus Chelonoidis; species Chelonoidis abingdonii. The sequence continues at coordinate 944,814 of NC_133777.1, forward strand.
TATAGTCCAGTCACCTTTGAAATGCGTTGTCCTGAAGGTTACCCCTAGACAAACGTCCTTCCCGCTGACAAGACAGAGCCATGGAGTGTCCTGGATGTTGTTCTAAAATGTAGATCGATCTGTTCCTGTCCCTCTTTCTTTGCCAAAAAGGCCCACCAGAACAGTGATTGCCAATCAACTTTGATGACAGCTCGCTAGAGGCATCAGCTTGTCCTTTGTCTCCGACTAACTGGTTTACCCTTCTCGCTGTTCCAAGAACCCTCTTCCCTGCTTACATGTTAACTGAAATAAATACATTTCTTTGTCTGGTATACACGTTTAACTACTTCTGCTTAGTCAGGGCTATGTGGGTTTGAACATGTGCTAACAACATCTTAGGGGGGAATTCATAACTTTACACATAATGTTGCTACACCCATTGCACCATGATATTATTGACCAGTGAGTTATTAGTTTTCAAATGATACCTCCCAAGGCATCATCTGTACAAAGATAATGACACTGGTTTGCAGGGTGTGAATACAGGAGTGCATTCGGTCACAACCCACCCCCAAACAGATGGAGGCTTAGCATCCCCCAGATTTCCAGCTGATCTGGAGAGTCATTCCTCAAACAAGTGTTAGATAGTGGGAACTATGCATGGGCTCAAGCACAAGCGCCACTTCTCCTGCAGCAGAGGATGCAGGAGACCTTAGGTCACCATCAGCTCGCCCGTCAATTTAAGAAGGATCAGATATGGGGGTGGAATTTGGGGAAGGGAGAGGAGGATAGCCCTAAAATATTCTCACTGACCCTACCAAGTCCTAATCCTAGCCCTACGAAGTGGCAAGGGCAGGTTAGCGCAGTCACATGGCTACTGAAGTCATTGGGAGAAAGATGTCTCTCCACAGGGCTTTTTGGCTTCATGGGGTGAACATTCTGCAACCTGGGGACTAACAATAAAGATCAGCCAGTCAGAAGACCGTGGCCCAAATTCACTTCACCATGATTTCTACTCTAGTTTAAGATGGGTCAGAGGACTGTTCTTTGAAATGGCACATTTGTATTTCAAAACAGTACCCCCAATGATTGTTGTATCTTAGTGAATATAAAAAAGCCTCCTCCTACCTCAGAAGGTAGACATTTCAAGAAAGCTTTTGTATTCTTAGTGCACACAGAAATAGCCAGTTTTATAGCTCCTGGTGAAGCTTTGCTCCAGGTTTTATAGGGTTCCCTCACTGCTGGTTATGTCTCTATGTATACAGTTAACCTTCCTAGCCTTAGCACATAAAGTAATGCCATCTGGTCAGACAAACAGTGGGGCAGCCATCATTAGTGTGTAGATGGAGAGGAATAAGCCACATGCAAATGATATCTCCATGGCTGTTTAAAAGCTCCCTACTTTGTCTCAGATGGACACTGAGTTCACCACTAGCCTCCCAAGCGTGTTTGACTGTCATGCTGCCCTGGTACTAAAAATAAGGTGCTTATAACTTTGATTAAGTGAACGCTTTTCCTTTCTAATTAAATTTACTATGAGGCTGTAAAATCTGCCTTTCAGAATGTAAGAAGGAAATACAGTCATCGATCTGCCATCATGAAGATAAATCAGGCTTTACTGCATATGAAATTGCTAGAAGCGTTAAGGCTCTTTATCCTTACCCAAAATTGCTTCATGAGTCTCGTTGCCAAACACAGCTAAGAGGAAAGCGGAAGCCTCTCTGGCAGCATGCCACCCCCAGAAGCTGCTGCTATGTTCTGTTCTACACCAGAGCACTCGCCTTCTTCAGAGAGAAGTGTGGTAATTTGCTTTTCCCTAAAGAAAGGGACAGACTCAATAGAAACTAGCATATTAAGAAGCAGCACAGTGGATTCCTAGAACATATTTGATACAAATTCATAGATCAATGAACACTGCCCAGCTCTCCCTATGCCAGCAGTCTGGCAAAACACTAGCAATCAGCCCCATTCCTCTAGTTTTAACCTTTAATAATCCTATTTCTAGTTTTCTCTACTTTTGCGGAAGAAAAAACAATTTATCAGGGACATAATAATCATAAGCCTTCCAGTAAAATAACCCACTCCTTTGGACACAGAGCAATTGGGGATGGTACTGTGCAGACAACCCTGCTGTTAAAAATACAAACAAACATTCAGTGAAGCAACCGATACAGCTAGACCTGGGTCTCAATGCTACTGCGCAAAATACCAAGGAAGGGATGCTGTTTTCACATGAACAGGATTCAAAATGCAGTTAAAATGCAGAGACAGGGAACAGGACTGGGACTCAGGAGACCTTAGTTCCCCGCCACTGACCTGCTGTGCAATCTTAGGCAAGTCACTTCCCTTTGCAGTTTTCCTTCCCACCTTTTTGCCTCATTTCTCAAATTAAGGTTGTAAACCCGCTGGGGCAGGGACTTGCTTTTATTTCTTCTGTAAAGCTCCCAACACATTTCATGTGCTGTAAAATAATGAGAAGTTAACTGTCATGTCAGTCACATCTAAAATGATCAGATGTAACTAATTATTCTTAAAGGCCCAATTTTCAAATGAGTCCCTGAACAGGCTCACTTCAGTGGCAAGCACACACCTATAAATGCAAGTCTGCAAATGAGGAGGTTAGGACATACGGATTAATTTCAGTCTCATTGGAACAAGTCACTCACTTATTTTATCATGTACCAGTGGGCAATCAAAAGGGTCAGTCTGATGATTTTGCTGCTTAACTTTTATCACACAGCCAAAGCATATGACGTCAGTTACAGTGCCCAGCTACCTCTGAGATCACATACCTAATTAGAAAAAGCTTTTAGGGCTATCTGGCAAAGCAGCGCACAGCTACAACTGTACAGTTGCTTCCCCCTGCTTGTGTTTACTTTGCCTTCTAGAAATGTCACGCCTCATTGCAACTCTTCTTCCTTACTAGAGACCTGGCTTTGCAAACAAACAATCGAGTCAGCATCTCCTGGCTATTCAACATTGGTTCAAGCCTGCATCCCATCCACTCACACTGAAGCGGAACGGACAGGCTGGAGTGATTGATCACTTGCTGAGTGGAGCGCACTTCATATAACATTACTGCCTCACTGCAAACTCCACTAAACATTAACAACTGGAAAATACTCCCTAAACAAGTTTTAGTGGTGTGTTGAGCTGCTTCTTTCACAAGAGAACTATCCATACAACAGCAGAAGGGTGGGCCTGGAGAAAAGGTTAGAACCACATACTGTTTCATATACAACTATTTTAAAACAACAAACGTGCAATTGACCCTTTGCATAGAATAAAAAGAACTGTCCGCTGTGCTGAATGTGCAGAATACAAGATATTAAACTCTGACCTGAAGGGGGATCCCATTGCCCCTATAAATAATGAATCAATTTCCTAAAAGGACTGTCTTTAAGTCAAATGCATGGGATGGAAGCAGAGAAGCTTATGGCCCAAGTGACTGCATGCACAGGAAAAAAGTCCTGCCCAGAAGGTCAGCATGGGTCAGGCAGCCCAGGCCAGGCACCAGACTGGGAATTTCTAACCTCTCACCATCTACCAGGAAAGTAGGATCAATAGCCATGGACTTAAGCATTCCATAAGAGTCATCTTTTTAAAGGTCAGAAGCAGAACTAACAGATGAATGACCAGAGTCCAATGTTTATCCAACTGATAAGGAAATTGAGCTTTACTTTCCCTACAAGAGTCAATGACCACAAAGCAGCAAGTGTTATTGTTTGGTTATATATCTTTTATCCAATCTGTACTAAAAGAACAGCCTTTATGTGGGACATAGTACAATTGTCTATTGCAGAGGGTCTCAAACTTTCTTCTTCACGGACCACTTGAAAATTACTATGGGTCTCGGAGGATCACTTAACGATCTTTCCAAATGTTGTTTTTACCATTAGCTAACTAGCATAAAGCGCTTTGGATAAAAGTGCTACATAAAAAGATTTAATTTTTTGTTGTACAAATAAAAGCACACAACAACTCATTAAAATATCAGTAGTCTTACCTTTCTAATGTGATGGCTGTGCCCTCTCTTCCCTGCCGCAGCAGCCCCTGAGCTCGGGCTGGGAAGGGAGAAGGGTCTCTCTCTGGCAGCTGCACCCCAGGAGCTGGGAAAGTCGCCTCTTTCTCTGGCCACTGCAGCCTTGCACCTCCCAAATTCCCCCCCACACACACACCTTCTCTTCTCACTCCACTGCCCCTTTCCACCTACTCCCAATTCTCCCTGAAGGTCACCACCTCTTCTTACACATGCGTCTTTTCCAGGGTCCAGGCACCTAATTAGTAGAGCCATGCCTGTGCGGCTGCACTAGTTAGGTGTGCAGCCACCCAGGCGCGCACCATAGACGGAACCATCCGCAGACTACAGTTTGAGAACCTCTGATCTATTGCAACACAGCTAGCTCTTATTTAAGCTGATAGTAGAAAGAATAAAATAGTTCTGGTTTCTAAGATTTCACATAGCTAGCTCATACTCAGTAGTGGGAGTTGTCAACAGTCAGCAAGGGAAGGCAAGAACCAATTCCTGGAAACAAGTCAGTGGTCTTAGGAAAGCACTGCTTCATGCCATAGTGATTATATTCAAATACGTATATTGGATCAAGTTATTCCTTCATCCCTAGATTTGCTCAACATTTCACCATTTGTACAGACTTGACCTAAACTGATACACAAGTACGGTAAAGCATTATGTTCTGTAACAGGAAAATTTCTTACCAGTTAGTACAAGAAGCATTCCTCTCTCCAAGGTTTTATTTATATAAGGATTTCACTGTTCATACCACCTCCACTTTGAATACCTTTGTCCACAGAATATTTTGCTTTGCTGTCCTCAGATTGCATACAAGTGCTGTTGTGGGGTAAGGGCAACTCTCCTAGCAGTAAAATTCCTATGTTTCTATTCCCCCACCCCCACAGAAGTAAAGCCTTTGAGAATGGAGATGCTCTTTCCCCCACATGGCTGGCTTAGATTCTCCACCTTTTCAAACATGTGACACTTACCATATCTAAAACAATCAATCATTGTGAGCTAACTCCATCCAGTGTGAAATGCTACCTCTGTCCAAGGTATAGAAGCAGCAACATTAATTAAAGCGCCTTGATAGTCTAAATATTCAACACTCATCCTGACCTTTAACTACTGTACTACCACCCCTAATTTGTGCAGTCAGTTCCACAGTGATGTCTGTGTATGGTATTTCTAATGCCCCCAACACTACCCTGCACTTGGTTTTCCCAGGACTGTAGATTGCTACTAAATTTTGCAGAGCAATGAACTATACTCCATTCTAGGACTTCAGCACCTTCACAACATTTACAAGGTCACTCCTCACGGTACTGTGCTTACATCCAGCATGTGCATCTTGAAATTCTATGATTTATTTTTATACAAATACTAAAGTATAATAAATTACACAAACAGAATGGGCGCAGTTTTGTCAATATAGCATAGTGATAACATTTATAGCACTCCTGGCAGTGTTTCATCAGCTCTGATAAGAATCCAGCTCAATATCAAGTGTCTTAAACTTACAGTGCTCCTTGAAATCAAAGTTACAAAAAAAGGCAGTACTCAGCTTGTAGAACGTAAAGTATCACTATACTCCAGCCAATTAAGGATGCTTTATATTATATTATATAGCCTATGTACTCAGGTCCTGCGTTGACAGGCAGTTAGTATGTAAAGTTCAAAAGAGAATATATAATATTAGTCCCAGGAGAAGCCCCACCAGAAAGGGGAACAAGAACCAAAGGAAGGCCAGTCAATGGAGTTTGGAGAGTGCTGAAAGTGGGATTTTCAAAACCTAATTCTCACTGTTTTTAATGGAAACTGGACACCAAGATCCTTTAAACAGCTTTAAAAATCTCTATGGCAAAGATTATTCCATGTATGTCATCAGAGTCCAAAAGCCATTCAGAGAAAAATGGCAAGTCTCCTGTGAAAAACAAGTCTGAGACACAGCACTGCTTACCCAGCAGTTGCTTGTTGCCAATTCCACAGCATTACTGAGATCATGGCTACATTAGAAATTTCAAAGCTCTGCCGCGGCAGCGCTTTGAAGTGTGAGTGTAGTCAGAGCCGCAGCGCTGGGAGAGAGCTCTCCCAGCGCTGCTTGTAAACCACATCCCTTATGGGTGTAGCGTGCAGCGCTCGGAGCCCCGCTCCCAGCGCTGCCGCCCTGATTACACTGACACTTTACAGCGCTGCATCTTGCAGCGCTCAGGGGGGTGTTTTTTCACACCCCTGAGCGCGAAAGTTGCAGCGCTGTAAAGTGCCAGTGTAGCCAAGCCCAAAGAGGAGAAAGGAAGCACAGGCTGCGAAATTGGCACCAGTTAGAGCAGCTGCTCTCATTAGGCAGAAAAAATGCTAAGCAGCCAGGAGAAGCTGGTTGTTACATTCTGTAAGGGCATGAGAAGCATAGGAATCAGACAGAGGGAACACACTCCACCACTACATTCAACAGTGCTTCCTCAGAATCTCTGGGAAACTTTCCCCTCCAACCCTGCCCAGCTCCATTACATAGTGCTATGCTCCCAAAGCTAGTGCTGAGAAGCTACTGTACAAACAGATACAAGTAGCTAGATTTCAGAAGAGGAAGAGCTGCCATCAAGTTGTTTTTCTAAAAAGCCAGAGACCATGTGAAAACTGGGAAGCAGAAGTAACTGTGACAGAAGAGTTAGTATGGGTCAAAAAGAGATTTCGTATAGAGTACAATTACAGTACTGGCCTGGTCTATGCTAATCTGTTGTTTCGGAATTAGCCGAGTTAATTCGAAAAAAAACTGATTCCGTCCACACGACCAGACCAGGTTTTTTTTAATTTAAAGGGCTCTTTAATCCGATTTCTGCACTCCTCCTCGGCAAGTGGAGTAGCGCTTAAAATCGAGATCGCAATCCCAGGTTAAAGGTACTGTGGACGCAATTCAACGTTTTTGGCCTCTGGGAGCTATCCCAGAATGCTCGCTTGTGACCGCTCTGGACAACACTCTCAACTCCGATTCACTAGCCAGGTGGGCAGGAAAAGCTCTGGGAACTTTTGAATTTCATTTCCTGTTTGGTCACTATCAGCAGAGGTGACCATCAGCACAGTCCACCATCACAGGAGATCACGCAGTCCCGGATTGGCAGACAAGCTCCAGCACAGTCCGAATGGGAGATACTGGATCTCATCGCATGCTGGGGAGATGAGTCTGTTATGGCAGAACTACGTTCCAGAAAAAAGGAACACAAATACGTACACTAAAGTCTCCAGGGCCATGACGGAAAGAGGCTACTCGAGGAACACAGAGCACTGTCGTACAAAAATCAAGGAGCTCAGGCAAGCGTACTAAAAAGCCAGGAAGGCAAATGGGTGCTCTGGGTCACAGCCCCATATATTCCGCTTCTACCGTGAGCTGCATGCAATTATGGAGGGTGACATCACCACTACCCCACCACTATCCGTGGACACTTGCAAGGGGGGAATTGCACAGAGCGAGGAGGAAGAGAGTCATTGGAGGACAAGGAGGAGGACAAGCAAGTGGGGTATCCGTTTTCCCCCCAGCCAGGAACTATGCTTAATATTGGAGCCAATTGCTTCCCCCCACTCCCAAGGCGGGCTCCTGGACCATGGTACTCCTGGTGAGTGAGAGCCTGATCGGAGCCACGCAGTGGGGGGCGGGAGGGAAACCCAGCCACAATGGGCTGTTTGCGTTTAATTTAAAGGGCTCATCCCTGCTCAGAGCCTCATCGGAGCCACGCCGTGGAAGCAGCGGGGGTGGAGGGGTTGTGTGAAGCTATCATCCCAGAGAGCCCGCAGGCCCTCCTTTTATATGGCAAACCCACTAGGCATTGCTTGCTATGGGAAAGGGGTCCCAGCAGTTTGAAAGCATTGAAATGAATGTAGAAGCACCAGAACCTCGCAGGCTCCTAGGCTGCCTGTAAGCTGAATTCTTTTGCCCGGCCATGTGCGATGGCTTACTCATACCAAAGCGTCCCCTTTGTTCTCTGAAATGTATCTTTTAAAATACTATCCTCTCCTTTTTCTCCTCCCACAGGTGCAAATATTTCAACGCGGCCCCATCTACTCCGTCCCAGAGGCTGGTCCAGATCAGAAGGCAGAAAAAAAACGAACTCAGGACGACATGTTTGCCAAGCTCATGCAGTCCTCCCGCACTGATAGGGTCCAGCTGAATTCGTGGAGGAAAACAATTGCGGAGTCCCGTAAAGCATTATAGGAACATGAAGAGAGGAGGGACGCGCGTGATGAGAGGAGACAGGACGCTATGGTCAAGTTCATGGGGAAGCAAACCGACATGCTCTGCTGTATGGTAGATCTAATGCGGGAAAGGCAGCAAGACCACAGACTGCTGCTGTAGCCCCTTATAGCCTCCCTCCTCCCCAAGTTCCATAGCCTCCTCACCCAGACACCCAAGAACACAAGGGGGGAGGCTACGGGGACCCACACACTCAACCGCAGAGGATTGCCCAAGCACCAGAAAGCAGGCATATGCAAACTTCTGATTTGGTTTCTCAATTTGTTTTTCCCTCCTCCTCCACCTCCCTAACCCAATCCCCCCACCCCCCTTCAGTCTACCTTCATATTTCTCTCTATGTGTTGTGCAATAAATAATAAAGAACAGTTTTTAAACCATTGTGACTTTATTTCCTTTCATATATACATACAGAGAGAGAGGGAGAGGGTGAGAGAGAGAGAGGAGGCGGGTACTTCAAGAGAAGTACACAACTGTCACACCATACCTGGCCAGTCATGAAATTGGCTTTCAAAGTGTCTCTGCTACACTCTTCTAATCGCCCTGTTGTCTGGCTGTGTGAAATTGGCCACCAGGTGAGTTGCCTCACCTCTCATCCTACCATAAATGTCTCCCCCTTACTCTCACAGATATTGTGGAGCACACAACAAGCAGCAATTACAATTGGAATATTGGTTGTGCTGAGATCTAACCAAGTCAGTAAACTGCGCCAGCACACTTTCAAATGTCCAAAAGCACATTCTACCATCACTTTGCACTTGCTCAGCCTATAGTTGAACTGCTCCTTACTACTGTCCAGGGTGCCTGTGTACGGCTTCATGAGCCATGGCCTCAGAGGGCAGGCTGGGTCCCCGAGGATAACTATAGGCATTTCAACATCACCAAAAGTAATCTCATGGTCTGGGAAGTAAGTCCCTTCCTGCAGTTGTTCAAACAGACCAGAGTTCCTGAAGATGCGAGCGTCATGCACCTTTCCCAGCCATCCCACACTGATGTCAGTGAAACATCCCTTGTGATCCATCAGTGGAAAAGTACCCCTTGCGGTTTATGTACTGGCCGGCCCGGCGTGCCGGGGACAAGATAGATGGAATGCATATCCCTACCACCCCGCCGCAGTTAGGGAACCCCAGCCATTAAAGCCATCCACAATGGTCTGCACATTCCCAAAGTCACTACCCTTGATAGCAGCTGGTCAATGATTGCATTGGCTACTTACAGCACAGCACCCCCTACAGTAGATTTGCCCACTCCAAACTGATTCCCAACTGACCGATAGTTGTCAGGCGCTGCAAGCTTCCACACTGCTATGGCCACTCACTTCTCAATTGTGAGGGCTGCTCTCATTTTGGTGCCTTTGCACGTCAGAGCAGGGGACAGCAAGTCACAGAGTTCCATGAAAGTGGCCCTATGCATACGAAAGTTTCGTAGCCACTGGGAATCATCCCAGACCTGCAACACTATGCTGTCCCACCAGTCTGTGCTTGTTTCCCGGGCCCAGAATCAGCATTCCACAGCATGAACCTGGCTAACAGTTACAGGAACTTTACCTTTGGGTAATTATTTTCTGGTAACTAGCTTTTAGGGCTTCCAGAAAGTCTGCCCAGGAAGTTGTTGTTAGGATGGGGTGCAATATTGATCTCCTCTAGATATCTTCGAACTTCAATAAACCTATTAAAGACTAAGGAAAGGATAGAACTAGGAAACATGGTGTTGCTTCTGATAACAGGATAACATTCATTTAGCTCTCGCTTTTAAATTGAAAAATTCAAGTTCTACTTATCCCCTACTGTACAGTCCCTGCCTTAGCCACACAAGAGTATTTACTTACACTTTTAAGAAGCATTGTGCAAATCTGTCCGTTAGCAAACAACAATCCCATAAACATAGAATTTAACAGCAGGCTCAGGATGGTTACACTTCAGGACAGAGAATGCAAAAAGTCAATTCACTAGAAACCGCTTGTCCCTTGTAAAGAGGCAGCTAAGCACCTGACAGAGTGTAATTGTCAAATCGCTTTGTATCTGGTATAAGCCAGCTTGCTCGCTCTTTGCAGATATGAAGATGGATCTTACTTAAGGCCAGTCTAAACAGACAGTACACAGTATGCTAGGGTGTCAATCTACTGTCTGTGTGGCCCCTCTGAACAGGATAAACAGGAGTATATCAAAGCATGCGAGGGAACTTTCAGTGCATGGCAGAAGGGTTCACACAGACAGCTAATGAGCAGCAGACTATTGCAAGGTAGGTTTACACCCCAGCTTACTGACTGTTCATTCAGACAATCCCTCAACAGCATTCGTCATGATATGTTGCTTTTAAGATCATCCAGAAGGCTTCTCAGGTGACTCAGAAGATTGTATGCCAGAGAGATATACAATGAATGTCTAGAAAGAGGAGTTCACCTAGCAGTTGTGGGGATTTTGAGAGGGATGGGAATGCAGAAAAAAAGAGTTCTGCTAAAAATCTTTTGAAGGCTGCAGTTATTTCTATCTAGGTATTATTGTTCTTATTAATCATGTTCATAATGGCAGTGCTTAAAGACCAACCAAATGAGGCCTCGTGGAGGCACTGTACAAGCTCAAGAGTAGTAGATGGCCCCTGCTCCAAAGAGCTTACAATGTTCCCTTCCCCGCCTTTCATCACTATTTTGTCACTGCAATGTAAACTCCTCTGCAATCTGAAGTCATTCATAAATTTCCAGATGCAAGCTCAACTGATTATTTGATAATGGCAGCTGAAGGAGTAAGTGGTAATAGTTTGTATGACCCATTCAAAGACAAGTTTTTAGATTGCGGACTCCTCGCTCCAGGCACTATCAGAAAAACAATGGATTTAATGTGTCAGCATCCTCAAGCACTTTCGGAAATAATTTCATCATTCCTGGAGTTCAAGGGGTCTGTTCTTCCAGTGCTTATACTGCTCAGCATGATACTCAGTATTGAAAGCAGAAATGTCCACTCACATGAGGACCCTACACTGCAACTATGCACAATGTAATCAGTGAACATGCAGTTAGCTGTGATATACACATGACAGGGACAGCAGCTACTGGGGCCCAGCTCACAAGTGAATTAACAGACCTCCACACCAAAAAACAAGGAAATAGCAGGACTGCAAAGGAAAGACATCAGTGGAGTTCCTGGGTGGTAACAGACCGGATTGCTGGCCATTGTCCCAAATTCAGAAGATTGGGAAGCTCAAATTGTGTCAGTGCAGCCTCCAAATGGGCAACTGAACAGGAATCAAAAGGGCACATCTAGTATATATATAGGATATTACTGTCTTTATCTTCAATAAGAGAAGTGAAGCATGTGAAGATTACATAGTCTGGAATTTGATGGGACCTAGTTGCTCAGATCAAGGTAGAGCACTGCATGCTGGGACCTGCAGTCTCCACTGGTTGCACCACCATTTGGATAATGGAGCCCTATGGTGCCTTCAAGAGCCACATCAGACCCACAAACCACATTTCCAGCTGCTCTTGCTATAATCCGGTACATCATCTCTTCATCCCACCACGCAGGAAAAGAATTCACCGCTCAGATAAACAAAATGAAGTCTCTACTGTCTCTTAACCCTCCACGGGAGCGCAGAATTTTGATACTCCAAAGACTCATTGTTACAAAGAAGGTAATTTAATAGTACTCTACTCTCACTAGGCTAGGAGTAAGGTTAGTCCAGAAATAACTTCTCTTACCATACCTTTGTCTGGTGCCTTTCATCCCAAAGGATACACAGTGCTTTAAAGACTACAGACACAAGATCACTTTCCTCCCACCACAAAAGTGACCTGACTTCTGGGGCAAACAGCATAGCTATTTAACAGCACAATACTTTACATTAGCTTAGGGCAGAAACTAAAACTGCAGAAGAAATGTTGAAGTAGGCAGAATGCACCCAAGTAAAACAGGAGTTGGCACAGATGTGGATATTAAAATCCTCCACTCTTGCAAAAAGTGAAGTTGGACATTTTCACATGGTCAGAAACTTGGTTTGAGTGTAAGAATCTACTCTTTAAAATGACTGACTCTGTAAGAATGGCATCTTGCTATTCAACAGACCTACTTTCTGCCTGTAATCAGAGTCAGGCTTGCTCACTTGAGTGACAAAAACAAGTTTTAGTTTTAACATATTAGCACTGCAGAGTCCAGATCGCAAGGTGGATGCTTTTCGGGCTCTCACAAAACCAACAGAATTGTTTATCAAGTTTCAATAAAACACTGAGAATGAAAATACTGGAGTTACTAAGGATAGAATCTGATCTGCAGAATATTTATTACTGGTGACCATACATGAGCCAGAAAGAACCTCATTTGATTTATAGCTTGAGTTTGTGGCACTATCATGTAAAATGCAAGTTTGCTTTTTTGAAGACACTTAAAAGCTAAGTTAGGTCTCTGGAGCTGCTGAAATACAAATGTTGAATCCCACAGGGCCCCTTATGGAGACACACGTTTCAAATGAGAACCACCCTTTGCATTCCTCCTGAAACAGCATCAATACAGTACTCCCCAGCATCATGCTGTGAAGTCGTGCCCACTGAATCACTAACACCAGGTCCTACAGCATCTGCAGCTAGACTACAAAAATTGGGAGTCATATTACAACAACAGTGCAGTGGTCCTCAACTTGTGGCCCAATCAGCACACAGCTTCAGCCCATGTGACATCCTCAGGGCCATATAGTATATATATTGTGTGGATGTGGTCCACATATGCAGCTCTCTCTGTGCTATGCAGCCCTCAAAGGTAAATAGGTTGAAAATCACTGCATTAGTGGTAAGCTGCTAGGGCAGTCATGTAAACCTGCTCTGTCCTGTCATGGTGCCATGACTACACCAGTGCCTGCAATAATGGTAAAAAGAACAGGAGTACTTGTGGCACCTTAGAGACTAACAAATTTATTTCGCCATGAGCTTTCGTGAGCTACAGCTCACTTCCTCGGATGCATAGAATGGAACACGCAGACAGGAGATATTTTATATACAGAGAACATGAAAAGGTGGAAATATGCATACCAACAGGAAGAGTCTAATCATTAGACTCATGATTAGACTCTTCCTGTTGGTATGCATACTTCCACCTTTTCATGTTCTCTGTATGTAAAATATCTCCTGTCTGCATGTTCCATTCTACGCATCCAAAGAAGTGAGCTGTAGCTCACGAAAGCTCAAGCTGAAATAAATTTGTTTAGTCTCTAAGGTGTCACAAGTACTCCTGTTCTTTTTGTGGATACAGACTAACACGGCTGCTACTCTGAAACCTGCAATATTGGTGGCAGTTGTTGTAATACAGGTAATAATTTTTCTTGTGTAGACCAAAACTAGGGTGACATCTCCTAGGAACACCAAGTAGTAACCCAGCCCAATAATGTTTATGATCATACCACAAGTTAAAATAAACAATCCCCTTTTCACATCCACAAACAGAAATGCCAAAGAAAAAGTGTGGCCTAAGGCAAAGGCAAGCAGTTGTTACAGGAGACTACTTGGAAGAGTACTATTTACACAATACGAACTGTTGCGAATCAGATGACTGAAGTATACTTTATGCTCACAGCCACAAGTTGGTTCCACCAGGCAGCTTTCAATTAGCAACATCAGGGCCACACTTCTAGAAATATTATTTCAGACATGTCAAGAACCTCAAAATTCTGTTCCAAGGGACTTTGGAATAAAGTTTAAGATAGGAAAAGATCACCAAAACAAAGTCTGGTACACACTTAACTTGCTACATGCCTGGTTTGGTATTGAGGTTAAGTTATAAACTCAGAGAAGGGTTCTCAGGCAAACTAGTCCCAAGGGCAAAGTTAGCTACTGGCACTTGAGACTGCACCTGAGTAAAGAGCCAGGGGCTAACTTAAAAAGTAAACTAGTTAAAGACGGTAAGCAGGGTATTGCTAGTATAGCCAGGTTAACAAGCAACTGCTGCTCTACAGACAAGAAACAAGTTGTTTGCAAACACTGCTAAGTTTACCTTCACACTTAATTTCACCATTTAGTGTTTTGCTTTGCATTACAGATGTTTCAAACTTTGAGAACTCCAATCTGCTGTCTGTTTACAGCCAGCTAGCATCTTTGCTTACTCAGAACTGTGAGAAACAGCATTCAGTGAAATCCATGAGTCACTCAAAAAGCTACATAGGTAGTGGTTATGCCAGAGTGTCAGTCATTAGTGACTGCCTATGTATAACATAACATGCCTTATGAATCTGCTTATACTTTAGCTAGTGGGCCACATCTGGTCCCAGCTTCTTAATAAACCAAGATAAACATTTGTGGTTAAGAATAAAAAGATAAATATCCACTAAAAAGAGTTCCTTTCTCCTGAAAACGCTTAATTGAAACAATAAAGGAATCTCCCTGGTACACTGGTATTCAAACTTTTTTTCTAGAGACTCAACTGAAGAAATTTGTTGATGCCTGTGACCTGATGGAGCTAGGGATGAGGAGTTTGAGGTGTGGGAGGGGCTCGGGGCTGGGGCAGAGGGTTGCGGTGCAGGGGTGAGGGCTGGGAGGGTGGGGCCAGGAATGGAATGCTTGGGGGCATGGAGGGAAGTGGGAGTGGCGACAGGCTCTGGGGTGGGACCAGCGATGAGGGGTTTGAGGTACAGAAAGGAGCTCCAGGTTTCAGGGGGCATAGGGCTGGGTCAGGGGTTTGGGGTGCAGGGCTGGAGCCACAGGCGCCAACTCCATGGGTGCTCTGGGACTGGAGCACTCACAGCGAAAAATTGGTGGGTGCCTTGCACCCATCGGCAGCTCCCCGACCCATACCCCAGCCCCAGTTCACCTCCATCTCCACTCCGCCTCCTCCCCTGAGCACCTGCTGACTCCTGCTTCTCCCCTCTCCCTCACAGCACTTGCACCATGAAACAGCTGTTTCGTGCTGCAAGCGGTGGGAAGGAGGGAGAGGATTCGGGGAAGAGACAGGGCCGGGGATTTGGGGAGGGGGCAGAGTAAGGAGGGGCCAGGGGCGCACAAGCATCCACCGGCGCCAAGAAAAGTTGGTGCTTGTGGTTGGGGCAGGTCCCAGTCAGCAGCACAATGAGGGTGCTAAGGAAGGCTTCCTGCCTGTCCTGGTACCGGGGACTGTGCTGCGCCCCAGAACCGGCCAGCAGCAGGTCTGGCTCCTAGGCAGAGGCACACAAGCGCTCCACCTGGCTCTCGCCTGCAGGCACCACCACCACCCCCAGCTCCCACTGGCTGGTTCATGGCCACTGGGAGTGCAGAGCCGGTGCTTGGGACTGGAGCACTGCACAGAACCCCGTTGGCCCCCTGCCTAGGAGCCAGACCTGCTGCTGGCCACTTCCAGGGCACAGTGCGGTGTCAGAACAGGTAGGCACGAGCCTGCCTTAGCCAGGCAGCACCATCAACAGGACTTTTAACGGCCCAGTCGGCGGTGCTGACCAGGGCCGCCGTGACCCAGTGCCTTACATTCCGCGATCCACTACTGTGACCTGCAGTTTGAAAACCACTGCCCTAGTGTATACCAAAGCCATCACACTTGTAAATAAAACAGCTAAACATTAGGTCAGCCTATGTCAGAGGTGGGCAAACTATGGCCCGCAGGCCACACCCAGCCCAGCCCCTGAGCTCCTGGCCCAGGAGGTTAGCCGTCTGCCCCTCCCCTGCTGTTCCCTCCATCCACAACCTCAGCTTACTGTGCCACAGGTCCAATGCTCTGGATGGCGGGGCTGCGAGCTCTTGCTGGGCAGCACAGGTGCAGAGCCACGGCCTGTCCCAGTGCTGTACACTGATGTGGCTGGCTCCAGCCAGGCGGCATAGCTGCCTGTCCTGGTGCTCTGGGCAACACAGCTGTAGCGCCGCCAGCCACCTGTGCTCCAAGCAGCATGGTATGGGGGCAGGGAGCGGGGGTATTGCATAGAGGGCAGGGGAGTTCAGGATGGTGGTCAGGGGGCAGGGCTGTGGATAGGGGGCAGGGCAGTCAGAGGGTGGGGAACAGGGGAGTTGAATAGGGGCAGGTGTCTCAGAGGGGGGACAGTCAGGAGTAGGGGATCTGGGGGTGGTGGTCAGGGAGAAGGGTTGGTTGGTTGGATGGATGGATGGATGGGGCAGTCAGGGAACAAGGGGGGTTGGTGAGGCAGGAGTCCCAGGGGCCAGCAGGGTGGGTCAGATAGGGGGTGGGGCCAGGCCAGGCCTGGCTGTTTGGGAAGGCACAGCCTCCTGTAACTGGCCCTCCATTCAATTTCGGAAACCGGGTCTAGCCTTTAGGCCAAAGAGTTTACCCGCCCCGGCCTACATACTAGTAAGCTATGATCTCGAATAACCTGCCTTTCCTCCTGGTTTTGTAGTTACACGTTCACAAAAGGTGAAAGATTTCCACATACCCCGGGTCACGCTAGCCGGTGTGAACCAGCAAGGGCCGTGCGCGGACCGATCAGCCCCAACTCAACCGCTGGGAGACGGAAGAGCAGCGTCCCAGCCGACCCATGCCCTGTCTGCCCACGCCCAGCCCCTCACTCGGCGGCTGAGCCGCAAGCGGTGGCAGCCAGCAGCGGTCAGAGCGCTGCCCGAGCCAGGCGTCGGGCCCAAAGGCGAGCCCGCCCGCCCGCCTCACCTTGAACTGGCGGCTGTGCTGCGGGGTGTACTCCAGCGTCCAGAGCGCCCGCACCAGCTGCGCCAGCTGCTCGGTGACCTCGCCCTTGGGCGGCGGCGGCGGCGGC
>NC_133777.1:961751-1026277 GCF_003597395.2 Chelonoidis abingdonii
GCCATGTTTCTGTCACCAACTCTCCTGCCTGTCCCTACTCTGTGTCATCAAACGCCCGCTGTCCCTGGTCTGTCACCATCTGCCCTGCGTCACCAACTGGCCTTGTTCTATCACCACTCCGCCTCGCTTCCCTCCTTGTCACCACTCCCCCGCCTGTCCACCAACGGCCATGTTCTCACATCCTGCACCATAGCACTGTCCCTCCTACTGTCACAACTGCCCGCCTGTCCTTGGTCTGTCACCCATCTGCTGCTGTCTGCACAATGCTTGTTCTTCACACACTCCTGCTGTCCCTCCTCTGACACACTGCCCGCTCTGTCACCAACTGCCATTTCTGTCACCATCTGCCCTGCCTGTCCTCCCTCTGTCACCAACTGCCCCGCCTGTCACCATACGCCATGTTCTGTACCACTGCCTGACTGTCCTCCTCTGTCACCAACTGCCCCGCCTGTCCTTGGTCTGTCACCATCTGCCCTGCCTGTCACCAACTGCCTTTCTATCACCAATGCCCTTGCCTGTCCCTCCTCTGTCACCATCGCCCTTGCCTGTCACCAACTGCCTTGTTCTATCACATCTGCCGCTCCTTACCCAACTGACCTGCCTGTCCTCCTCTTCACCAAACTGCCCGCTGTCTTGGTCTGGATCACCATCTCCCTGCCTTCACCAACTGCCCTGCCTGTCCCTCTCTGCACCAATGCCCCGCCTGTCCTTGCTGTCCCATCTGCCCGCCTGTCACCAACTGACCTGGCCTTTCCTCTCCTACTGTCCCAACTGCCTTGCCTGTCCTTGTCTTCCACCATCTTGCACCTGCTGTCACCAACTGCCTCTGCCTGTCCTCCTCTGTCACCAACGCCTCGCCGCTGTCCTTGATCTGTCACCATTGCCCTCCCTGTCACCAATCTGCCATGTTCTGCCTCACTCTGCCCTCCTGTCCTTGAGTCTGTCACCCAATCTACCCTGCCATCCCAACTGCCTTTATCACCATCTGCCCTGCCTGCTCTTCACACCAAGCCACTGCCTGTCACCACGCCTCTGTCAATGCTGGTGTACCAACCCATGTCTCACATCGGCCTGTGTCCCGCCTCTGTCACAACTGCCTGCCTGTCCTTCCGTGTCTTACCATCTGCCCGTCTATAACCAATGCATTGTCTACCAACTGCCCTGCCTGTCACCTCTCTGTCAACCAACCGGCCCGCCTGTCCTTGGTCCTGTCACGCACTCTCCCTGCCTGTCACCAAGACCTGCGTTCCCGTTCACAACTCCCTGCCTGTCAGCAACCTGCCTTGTTCATCACCAAACTGCCTGCCTGCCGCTCTCTGTCACCAACTGCCGGCCTGTCCTTGGTCTGTCACCATCTGCCGCCTGTCACCAACTGCCTGCTGTCCTCCCTGGTCACAACGCCCGCCTGTCCTTGGTCGTCAAACATCTGCCATTTTCTGTCACCATCTGACTGCTGTCTCTCTGTCACCACTGCCGCCGCTTGTCCTTGGTCTGTCACCATCGCCCTGCCTGTCACAACTGGATCCTGCCTGGCCCGCCTCTGTCCATCTGCCCTGCCTGTCCTTTGGTCTGTCCCATCTGCCATTGTCCTGTCACCAACTGACCCTGCCTGTCCCTCCTCTGTACCAAGACTGCCCGCCTGTCCTTGGCTTCACCATCTGCCCTGCCTGTCACCAACTGACTGCCTGTCCCTCTCTCGTCATATGCCCTGCCTGTCACCAACTGCCTTGTTCTATCACCGAACTGCCCTGCCTGTCCTCCTCTGTCACCAACTGCCCCGCTGTCTTGGTTGTCACCATCTGCCTCGCTGTCGACCTCAACTGCCTCCTGTCCTCCTCTCTTGTCACCAACCTGAACCCGCCTGGTCCTGGAGTCTGTCACCATCTGCATGTCTGTCAACTGACCTGCCTGTCCTCCTCTGTCACCAACTTGCCCCGCCTGTCCTTGGTCGTCACCCATCTGGCCTGCTCTGTCACCAACGCTGGCCTCTGCACTCCATTCTGCACACTGCCCGCTGTCCTTGGTTTGTCACCATCTGCCCCGCCTGTCACCAACTGACCTGCCCTGTCCCTCCTCTGTCACATCTGCCCTGCCTGTCACCAACTCCGATTGTTCAATCACCAACTGCCCTTGCCTGTCCTCCTCTGTCACCAATCTGCCACCGCCGTATCACGACTGCCATGGTTCTGTCACCATCTGCCCTGCCCTTCTACCTCTGTCACCACTGCCCCGCCTGTCCTTGGTCTGTCTCACCATCTGACCTGCCCTGTCACCAACTGCCTTTGTGTCTATCACCAAACCTGCCTGTCCTTCCTCTGTCAACCTGCCCCGCCTGTCCTTGTCTGTCACCATCTGCCCTGCTCCTCTCGTCACCAACTGCCCCGCCTGTCCTTGGTCTGTCACCATCTGCCCTGGCCTGTTCCTCCTCTGTCACCATCTCCCTGCCTGTCACAACTGCTGTTCTATCACCAACTGCCCTGCCTTTCCCTCCTCTGTCCACAACTGCCCGCCTGTCCTTGGTCTGTCACCATCTGCCTGCTATCACCATCTGCAGTGTTCTGTTCACCATCTGCCCTGCCTGTCCCTCCTCTGTCACCATTGCCTGCCTGTCCTTGTCTGTCACCTCTGCCCTGCCTTGTCACCAACTGCCTTGTTCTATCCCATCTGCCTGCCTGTCACCAATGCCTGCTCCGTGTCCTCCTCTGTACCAACTGCCCTGCCTGTCCTTGCATGTCCTGTCGACATCTGCCCTGCCTGTCACCAACTGCCCTGCCTGTCCCTCCTCTGTCACCAACTGCCCCGCCTGTCCTTTGGTCTGTCCTTTACCACTGACCTGCCTGTCCCTCCTCTGTCACACTGCCTTGCCGTGTCCTTGGTCTGTCACCATCTGCCCGGCCTGTCACCAACTGCCCTGCCTTTCCTCCTTCTGTCACCAACTGCCCCGCCTGTCCTTGATCTGTCACCATCTGCCCTCCCTGTCACAAACTGCCATGTTCTGTCACCATCTGCCCTGCCTGTCCTTGGTCTTCACCATCTACGCTGCCTATCACCAACTGCCGTTTCTATCCATCTGCCCTGCCTGTCCCTCCTCTGTCACAACTGCCCTGCTGTCAACCAACTGCCATGTTCTGTCAGCAACTGCCCTGCCTGTCCTCCTCTGTCACCAACTGCCTTGCCTGTCCCTTGGTCTGTTCCCATCTTGCCCTGTCTATCACAACTGCCTTGTTCTATCACAACTTGCCCTGCCTGTCCCTCCTCTGTCACCAACTGCCCGCACCTGTCCTGTCTGTCACATCTCCTCCCTGTCACAACTGCCATGTTTCTGTCACCATCTGCCCTGCTGTCCCTCCTCTGTCACCAACTTCCCCGCCTGTCTTGTGTCTGTCACCAACTGCCCCGCCTGTCACCAACTGCCCGCCTGTCCCTCCTCGTCACCAACTGCCCGCCTTCCTTGGTCTGTCACCATCTTGCCCTGCCTTCCACCAACTGACCTCCTGTCCTCCTCTGTCACAACTGCCCTGCCTGTCCTTGGTCTGTCACATCTGCCCTGCTATCACCAACTGCCATGTTCCATCTGCCCTGCCTGCCCATCCTCTTTGTCACCAACTGCCTGACCTGTCCTTGGTTCTGCCACCTATCTGCCCTTGCCTTCACCAACTGCCATGTTCTGTTCACCATCTGCCCTGCTGTCCCTCCTCTGTCACCAACTGCCCTGCCTGCACCAACTGCCATGTTCTGTCACCAACTGCCCTGCTGTCCCTCCTCTTTCACCATCTGCCCTGCCGGTCCTTGATCTGTCACCATCTACTCTATCTGTCACCACTGCCATGTTCTCTCACCAACTGCCCGCCTGTCCTTGGTCTGTACCATCTACCCTGCCTATCACCAACTCCCGCCTGTCCTTGGTCACGTCACCATTCTACCCTCATCCTGTCACGCCAATCCGGCCCTGCCTATCACAACTGCCTTGTTCTTCACCAGCGCCCTGCTGTCTCCTCTGTCACAACTCCCCCGCCTTGTCCTTGGTCTGTCACATTCTACCCGCCTGTCCCAACTTGACCTGCCTGTCCTCTAGCTGTCACCACTGCTTGCCTGTCCTTTGGTCTGTCACCATGCACCTGCTTCACCCAACTGCCTGTTCTGTCACCATCTGCCTGCCTGTCCTTGGTCTGTCACATCTACCTGCCTATCACCAACTGCCATTTCTGTCACCTCTGCCCTGCCTGTCCTTGGCTCGTCACCATCTACCCTGCCTATCACCAACTGCCTTGTTTCTATCCAACTGCCCTGCCCCTGTCCTCCTCTGTCACCAACTCCCCGCCTGCCTTGGTCTTCACCATCTACCCGCTGTCACCGATCCTGCCCTTGTTCTGTCACATCTGCCCTGCCTGTCCCTCCTCTGTCACCATCTGCCCTGCCTGTCCTTGATCTGTCACCATCTACTCGTCTGTCACCAACTGCCATGTTCTCTCCAACTGCCCTGCCTGTCCTTGGTCTGTCACCATCTACCCTGCTATCACCAACTGCCAGTTCTGTACCAACTGCCCTGTCCTGTCCTCCTCTGCACCAAATGCCCCGCCTGTTGTTTGGTCTGTCACCAACTGCCATGTTCGTCACCAACTGCCTGCCGTGTCTTGGTCTGTCACCATCTGCCCTGCCTGTCACCAACTGCCATGTTCTTTCACCATCTCGCCTGCCTGTCCCTCCTCTTGTCCAACTGCCCTGCTGTCCTTGTTCTGTCACATCTACCTGCCTATCACCAACTGCCATGTTCTATCACCAACTGCCCTGCCTGTCCTCCGTCACCAACTCCCCCGCCTTCCGTGGTCTGTCACCATCTGCCTGCCTCATACAACTGCATGTTCTCATCACCAACTGCTCCTGTCCTCCTCTGTCACAACTCCCCCGCCTGTCCTTGTCTGTCACCATCTGCCCTGCCTATCACCAACTGCCTTGTTCTATCACCAAGCTGCCTGCCTGTCTCTCCTCTCGTTCACCAACTCCCCACTGTCCTTGGTCTAGTCACCATCTACCCTGCTGTCACCAGCTGACCTGCTGTCCCTCCTCTGTCACCAACTGCCTTGCCAGTCCTTGTCTTCACCATCTGTCCTGCCTGTCACCAACTGCCAGTTCTATCACCAACTGGCCTGCGCCTGTCCTTCTCTGTCACCACAACTGCCCCGCCTGTCTTTGGTCTGTCACCACCTGCATTTCTGTCACCAAACTGCCCCGCCTGTCCTTTGTCTGTCACCATTCTACCCTCCCTGTCACCAACTGCCATGTTCTGTAACCCTGCCCTGCCTGTCCCTCCTCTGTCACCAACTGCCCTGCCTGTCCTGGTCTGTCCACCATCTGCCCTGTCCTGTCACCAACTGCCATGTTCTGTCACCAACTGCCGCCTGCCTGGTCTGTCACCATCTGCCTTGCCTGTCCCTCCTCTGTCACCAACTGCTCTTCCTGTCTTGTCTTCCATCTCTCCTTGTCCCAACTGCCCCCTGTCCTTGGTCTGTCACCATCTACCCTGCTGTCACCAACTGCCATGCCTGTCCTCCTCTTGTCACAACTGCTTGCCTGTCCTTGGTCTCGTCACCATCTGCCTGCGTCACCAAATGCCCTGCCTGTCCTTGGTCTGTCACCATCTACCCCTGCCTGTCCCTCCTCTGTACACACTGCCTTGCCTGTCCTGGTCTGTCACCATCTGCTCTGCCTGTCACCAACTGCCTATGTTTGTCACCAACTGCCCCACTGTCCTTGGTCTGTCACCAACTGCCATGTTCTGTCACCAACTGCCCTGCCTGTCCTTCGGTCTCTCACCATCTACCCTGCCTGTCACCACTGCCATGTTCTGTCACCAACTGCCCTGCCTGTCCTTGGTCTGTCACCATCTGTCCTGCCTGTCACCAACTGCCCCGCCTGTCACCAACTGTCACGGTCTGTCACCATCTGCCCCCCCTGTCACCAACTGCCATGTTCTGTCACCAACTGCCCTGCCTGTCCTTGGTCTGTCATCATCTGCCCTGCCTGTCACCAACGGCCATGTTCTGTCACCAACTGCCCTGCCTGTCCTTGGTCTGTCACCGTCTGCCCTACCTGTCACCAACTCCATGTTCTGTCACCAAATGCCCTGCCTGTCCTTGGTCTGTCACCTACTACCCTGCCTGTCACCAATTGCCCTGCCTGTCCCTCCTCTGCCTCCAACTGCCTTGCCTGTCCTTGGTCTGTCACCATCTGCCCTGCCTGTCACCAACTGCCACGGTCTGTCACCATCTGCCCCACCTGTCACCAACTGCCCTGCCTGTAACCATCTACCCTGCCTGTCCTTGGTCTGTAACCATCTGCCCTGCCTGTCACCAACTGCCGTGTTCTGTCACCATCTGCCCCACTTGTCCTGATCTGTCACCAGCTGTCCTGCCTGTCCCTCCTCTGTCACGAACTGCCTGATTTGTATTTGGGCTTCAGGCGTGGGCCTTTAATGGACCATTTGCAGCTGTGATAATGGGTGGTCCTAATTCCATGCACAAAATTACAGTAACTTTAATGAACAAAATACATGGAGCTGGTTACGAAAAAGGGGAAGGGGGAGGGAAAGAATCATGAAAACCCTTGCGAAATGTCTTATTTTTTTTAAATTACCCTTTTTGACTATTTTGCTGCCAGCTCTAGCATCCTGTAACAAATAAAACCTGAACGTAGCATAATACATCTGTCAAAACAAGAACTATGCCTGTTTCAGCCTTGCAGTGAAAATGAGCACGTAACAGAGTGGGAGAGCAAGCGACAGAGGGAGGGGGGATAGAGTGAGCAGGGGGGGAGTGCTCAGGAAGGGGTGGAGCCTCTGGGAAGGGGCAGGCCAAGGGTATTCAGTTTTCTGGAACTAGAAAGTTGGCAACACGTAGCATAACCTCACCCCCAATCCTTTCCAAGCCCAACCTCTAATACCCGATGTGGCAGGGCCTCAGTCTGCTCCAAGCCCCACTCCCAAAATGTCCCCTAAGCCAAGTTCCATGGAGGGGACAGTGTAAAGCCATTTATATCAGTCCTACAATGCTCCTGCACTGGGAGAATTCTCCTGGGACCATTGTGGCTCATTTTACAACCCCTGTGTGTTACTATAGCAGCGTACAAGAGGCAGGCCAGGGCCAGAATCACTCCCTGCAAATCTACCGGGAACTTCTGAAGTGAAGGCCCATTCTGTGTGAAGCGTGCCATGAACTGACTCACTCAAGACACTTTCCACATCACCCGGGTCTTCCTTGGCAGATTCCCATCTAAATAATGACTATGCCTAATGCTCCTCAGCTTCTGACATCTGCTGAGACCATGACCTGGGTGGTGGCTTCACGCACATTTCCCACACTTTCATAGAAAAAAAAGTCTTGCATCTGACGAAGTGGGTATTCACCCACGAAAGCTCATGTTCCAAAACATCTGTTAGTCTATAAGGTGCCACGGGATTCTTTGCTGCTTTTACAGATCCAGACTAACACAGCTACCCCTCTGATAATAGAAAAGAAAGTGGTGCACAACAGGATTTGTGACGAGCAGGACCCTTGTTATGAAAATGGGAGGAATTATTGTGGTAACTATAACTGTTGCCCTCCTGAGGTTATATTTTTTACTTACAGTGCATAGATTTTATATTGTGTGCATCCCCTTTACTATTATTATTGTTATTTATTATTTCTACTGTGAGAACACCAGAGGCCCTGATCCAAGCCCCTTTGCACCAGGCCCCGTCCAAGGGCTGAAGGCTAGGCCAAGAATTTGGGCGGCTGTAAAAGTGGCATAAAATGACCATGAGCTTCTCCTCCTCTGGAGCTGTGCCTGCTCACTCAGAGGCAAGGCCAACGTTTTATCAGAAACAATAAAATGGCCTTTCTTTGCAAGGTTCTGTCTCCACACACTGGCCCAGCAATGGAGCCCAGCATAAATCAGTTCTGTAGTGGTCAGCATCCTATATTACCTGGTATCATATTGCACTCAGATGTGCGATTTGGTAATTTACTGCTGCAAACCATATCCAGCAGCCTTTCCAGTCAGCTTGGCTTTCCCTAAGCTTATGGTTTGCAGACATGCCTCACTGCTCCAATATTGTGGTTTGCACACAAATCCTCACATACTGTCGTTTTCATTCCTGAAAGAGCTTTGGTTAGTTGACATTTGTGGTAGAAGGTATTTTACCACATCTATTTCTGTGGCTTCCCGTAAGCCAACTGTTTGTTATGTTTTACTGTGCCCTGAAGTTCTGAATGGCTGGGTGTGCACATCACAGCTGGTGTTTGTCTGCTCAGGGTGGTTCTTTCCTAGGGTGACCAGATGTCCTGATTTTATGGGGACAGTCCCGATTTCGGGCCTTTTTCTTCTCCTATTACCCCCCACATGCTGTCCCGATTTTTCACACTTGCTGTCCTGTCACCCTATTCTTTCCAGAGCTCCAGCTTACCCTTCTGCAGTGGGGTAAATTAGCAACACATTGCAATGAGCCAGCTAGTGTCTGCCCTCTACTGGTTAGAATCAAAACTGCTCAATTTTTCTACTAAATTACAGTTATAATTACAGTATCATACAGAGGCCCCAATCTGGACTTGGAGCCACAGAAACATATAGTAAGAGATAGTCTGAGTCAAAGAGCAAACCTCTGTACTGCTACTAGCTAGTGGAGATTCTTCTTAAATCAGTGGTAGGAGCCTGTGGTTTGAAACAGGAGGATCTGGGTTCTGTCCCAGTGATTGGTTTGAAGTTCCAAGCAGGGACTGTTGTGGCAGCTGTGAAGACTTAGCTGTCCAGGCATTTGTTAAAATATGTCTGTGTCTGGTTTATCTCCACTGTACAAGAACCCTCCTTTTACCGGCATGTTTGTTAAAAACACAGTGAGGGAATTTTTGTATTTCCAGACATGTTACAGTATTTCAATTATTCTGTGGGTGGATGCAGGGTCTGGTAGTCTGGAAGTAGCCTTTGTGCCTAGTAGGTTAACGTTGGTTAGAATAGGATGTTAGATTTTATTAATAGGTTTCCCCTACATCCCACTGACATCAGGCATATGGGCAGCAGCAGGGAGTTCAGAAGTGACTTTTCTCAGCTTGGGTGAGGTCTGACTTGTATAACCTGTTATAGGCCACAGTCTGAGACTCATGGTGGTGTGAATGGGGCCAAATCCATATCACTGACTTGATACAGAAAGCAGCAGGGGCCTTCCAATCACTCACCACAAAAAGAGAAACAGGATCACACACACTAGTTCACACACTGGGATCAGACAACAAGTGACGTATTCTTTATATTCACAATTGTTCCTCTCCCAGCCCCCCGCAAAAAGCCAGGGGAGGGAGGAAAGGCCAAAGCCTCTATGAAGTTAGTTGGGGACCTTACCATGTCAATTATTAACCAAGGAGGTGCTCAGATACTGTAGTGATGGATGCCAGTCCAGAACCCTGAAATACATGACTCTCAGGAATGCTTCTCTTAGTGAGAGAGGGATTGTAATTTTTACAATGACTGCTTTAGCATGTCAGCGCTTCATCTGCAGACATCTTTCTGGATTCTGTCATGTACCTTCTGTGAATGTAATGGAATAGTTCCAGGTACAGCTGATTTCAGACATGGCCTGTGAACAGCCCTCCTCTTTCTCCCCTCTCTATTGGCAGCACCAATGGAAAACTCTGAAATTCTAGTCATTATGTTGTTTGCAGCTCTTGGGCTTAGTGATGCAAGGCTGCCACTTCCACACCCTGGAAATGACCCAAAACTGTATAAAGATTAGCCAGCTCCCTGTGGCCAGGGACTATAGGGGAAGGGAACTGTTCCAAGTTTGGGATCAGGCACTGCTGGGATCACAAGAAGCCAAAACCATTTCATCATGGGGGCTTTTCTTTCCCCAAAGTCCTCTACGCCCACCTTTCCAAGGCCCAAGGTGCTAGCACACATGGAGTGAGCGTGAGACCAACGCTGATGCCACTTCAGGAAGCAGTGGGACTGGAGTGCCAGAGTTTTCCTCCACACCAGGCCCATTCCCTCCATAACATACTTTGTGTCCCTGGGCTAAAACCACAAAGGGATGTAGGTGCTGCAATGTTCAGTCTAAGCCCCGCCCTTCTGAGGTACTTAGATACTGAACTCCGGGCCCTAGGAAGGTGCCTAGCTCTGCTTGGGATTCACAGCCACGAACCTTCTCCTGGAATTAGGCCCCCAAGTCAGGTCAGCCTCCCTTTCTCAATAAAGAACAGAGAGCAGGAGACCCCATTACAACAGTAGCCTAGGGGGCATGGTCAGGGCTCTCACTTGGGATGTGGGAAAGCTTTTTTCAAATCCCTGCTCTGCCTGATTTACAGCTGGGACTTGAATTTGGGTTTCTTAAATCCCAGGTGAGTCACCTTACCGCCCACCATGCTAGGGAAGTCTGCTGAAGCTGGACCGGGGCTCAGGCCTGGGTGAGGGTGATGAGCTGTGCAGTACGAGGACGTAGGTGGTTTGTGCATACCGACTGGCAGACACCTTGGCCACTTCAGGGCCACCCAGAGGATTCAGGAAGCCTGGGGCAAAGCAATTTCAGGGGGCCCTTCCATAGAAAAAAGTTTTAATACTATAGAATACTATATTCTTGTGGGGGCCTGGGGCAAGTTGCCCCACTTGCCCCTCCCCGCCAGGCAGCCATGGGCCACTTTGCCAGAGAAACAGCACCTACAGAGTTAGGCAGCAACTTGAGTGGGGGTTGGAGGATTTCAGTTAGCACCAAAGCTCTTTTATGGATCTAACCCTCTGCCATTATCTCTGGCCCTTTGTTTCTCTCATAGCAGCACTTATGTCTGACAAAGAACCAGGATGATTAGCCATGTGCCCTGTTTCCTGGCTGGCACCAGCCTCGCACCTCGTCAGCAGACAGACTGGTGGTTGAGGTGGCGTTCCAGTACAGCAGTGCTTTACACACAGAGCTGGCTGCAGAGGGAAACTGACCAGTGCACAATTCACTGCTTCCCTTCACGTTTCCTCACTGAGAATTATGTGAATCCACAATGTGTATGGATGACCAACCAAAACATTTGTCTAATCCTCAGGATCGCTGTCCAATGGAGGCATTTGTTCCTCCTTGCTAATACAGTAGGAAGAAAAGCTATGGGGCGGTAACAGAGGAACAATACTATAAAAAAAAATCATGGGGAATAACCCCCTCCCCACATGTGTACAAAATCCCCTAATAGCCTCACATACCTCATCCCCGCATCCACATCCACACTCTGCCTTCCAAGAGATTTCATAGTGCTCAGAAGGCATTTCCCTCCACCATCTCCCAAGATTTGGGAGGAGGCTGCACTCACATTGGGGTCTCCCACATGTTGTAAGTGTGTGATACACCCCCCACCAGGCAGCAGAAGGGACATCCAGAGCCAGTGATCATCCAGAACAGTGGTTTTCAACCTTTTTTCATTTGCAGACCCCTAAAATATTTTGGATGGAGGTGCAGAACCCTTTGGAAATCTTAGACACAGTCTGTGGACCCCCAGGGGGTCCATGGACCACAGGTTGAGAAACCCTGATCTAGAACACCAGCGAAGTACTGACTGGCCTTGGAGTGAGCGACTGAAGAGCAAGGAGGGCAGGCAGGCTCTTGGGCCCAGGGCACAATAGGCCTGGAGCTGACACTAAGGAGACAGGAGACTCCATCTGGGAATCCTCTGACAGTTATCATTGTAACTTGCCCTCCTTTGGGGCAGGTTTTATGTGTCTTGTGTTTGTGTCAACATTGAGAATGTGCCTTGTTCCTTTGAAAGCAATATTCAGAAAAGCCAATGTGCCCACCGCAAGCGCATATTCCCTCAGAGGAGAGCCACTAACCTAGGGAACCGTCTCTTCATGTCTGACTTTAAATCAACGTTGCTCTGTCAACAACCAAACACACAACCCAGTTCCTGTCCAAACCTCCTTCAGAGACACCCAGACACCTTTGCTGACTCAGGCGGGTGAGTTAACAAAAAGCAGCAGGGAATAAGAGAACATCCTCAAAATACAATAGCAGCTTTTGTTATTTACTTGTATCACAGTAGTGCCCATGGTCACCAGTCAGGACAGGGCCCCACTGCACGAGGAGCAGCACAGTGACACCTGCACAAATAGTTCACAGCCTGAAAAGACAAGTGACGCCGGAAAGGGATGGGGGAGAGACAGACCTCCAATAGAGGCACTTTTCATAGACACAGACACTGCTGAATCTTCTTCTGAAGGAACAGTATAAATATGAAAAGTCTGTGTCAGCTCTCCATCTGCCCAGACATTTCTACACACAGAGAGCCAACCTCCAACTTACTGCCTGTTCAACCCTCCTCCAACCCACTGCACACATCTCTCACCACATGGCACACCCCACCCCCTCCAACCCACTGCACACTCCCCTGAACAAACTGCGCACCCCACCCCCTCCAACCACTGCACACTCCCCTGAACAAACTGTGCACCCCACCCCTTCCAACCCACTGCACACATCCCTCAACACACGGCACACCCCACCCCCTCCAACCCACTGCACACTCCCCTCACCACACTGCACAGCCCACCCCTCCTCCAATCCACTGCACACTCCCCTCAAATCACTGCACAGCCCACCCCCTGCAATGCACTGCACACTCCCTACTTACTGCACCTCCTCCATCTAGACTCTCAGCTGCGGGTGCCAGTCAAGAGGACACAGTGGGGAGCGCTGCCCCCCACCCACGGACAGGAGGGGACGCTCCCCATGATTTAACCCCTTCTCCTGCCCCATCCCCTCATCCAGGGTTTTCACCTGCCTGCCAGATGGTCCCTGTCCCCAGGCAGCTGTCCTGGGCATGGGAACCCCGGGCCGTGCTCAGCACTGCTCTGCAGCCTGCAGGTCCTGTGTCCCACGGGAGGGCAGCCCCCCAAGCCCCTGCCTGCAGCCCGGCCGCCCCTCTCCCTGCAGCTGCCGCCCCACCGGCTCGCAGGGACCGGCCCGACCCCTCGCCAAGGCCTGTGCTCAGGCCTGCCGGCAGGGGGCGCCGCGGGGCCGCTGTGGGCCGGGCAGAGGCGGGGCAGCAACCTGAGACTGGGCGGCCGCAGGGGTCGGTCGGAGCGCGCCGCTCGCGTCCCACACTGACACCTGCCGCCTCCCTGCCTGCAGCACCCGCCGCCGCGCCGGCCGCATGGAGTCCCCCCGGCCGCGAGACACGCGAGGTGAGAGCGCCCCGGGGGGCTGCGGAGCGGAGCAGGGTCCGGGGGGAGGGGATCCCCGGGGGGCTCCGAGGGGGAGGGACCCGGGGGGTCCCGAAGGAGAGCGGGGTCCGGGAGGAGGGACCCGGGGGCTCCGAGGGGGAGGGACCCGGGGGGCCCCGGAGCAGAGCGGGACCCGGGGGGAGGGGATCCCGGGGGGCTCCGAGGGGGAAGGACCCGGGGGCTCCCGAAGGAGAGCGGGTCGGGGGGGGTCCCGGAGCAGAGCGGGACCCGGGGGGCTCCGAGGGGGAGGGACCCAGGGGGTCCCGGAGCAGAGCGGGGCCCGGGGAGTGCGCACCTGTCAGTCCTTGGGTGCTCAGGGTCCACCTGCATCTCCTCCGCCCTGTGGCTCCCCTGCGGGCTCCTGGCCCGGCGCTGGCTCCCTCCCGTCTCTGCGCTGGGATGAGCCGGGCAGCCTGCACCAGGCGCTGCGATGCACCCTCCCGTGTCCGGGCAGCCAGAGCCGCCCCCCGGTCACAGGGTCCCGTGTCCCCAGCTCCCGTCCCCGCTCTGGAGTCACCGGGAAACACCAGAGCGTTTTAAACCCGAGTCTGTCTCTGCAGCTACCACAGCCTCCGAGCAGCTGGGGGGCTGACAGCGCCTGGCTGGAGAGCTGGCGGCACCCCAGGGGCATGGCAGAGCTTTCCAGCCTGTCATTCTGTCCGTGAGCGAAGGGTCCCAGCACCGATTGGGGGACGGCGCCCATTTACCGCTGGTTCCCAGCAGGAGCCTTGATCCTTCCCTCCTTGCATAGGCAAAACCCACGGCCAGGAGGAGTGCAGGATAATCCTGCAGGTCTGGCCCACTTCAGTTCTGCACAAGGGTTTGTGCCTAAGGAGGCCAGGTGAGCCTCAGGCAGGGGGTGATAAAGGAGAGCCCCAGTTAGCAGAGGGGTGAGGCTGGTGCCTCCCACAGCTGCTTCAGCTCCACTTCCTAGAAATATCTGGGTAGAAGATAAGTGTAAATCTTTCACCTTAAAATCAGCAAACACTTATAATAATGAATAACTTAAACCACACGGGAAAGGCACCCGCCTGGCTCTCGCTTTCAAATGCCAAGGGATCGTTCCTTTGCTACAAATCATGGCCCTGATCCTGGGAAAACTCATGCACCTGAGTAACTTTACTCATCTGAGTAGCCCCATTAACTCAAACAGGACTGACTGCTCCAGTAAAGTTGCTCACTTGATTAAATCTTTTGCAATTGGCCCCCATGGCCATATGTACAAAATGATAGTTTCCTATTTCTTGAGTAAACTTCATTTTTCTAACATCTTGTACTTTACTGGAGATTTGCACGTGTGCGTGTATTTAGGTCTGGTTTTAAATCCTGTGGTTTTCCTTTGTAAGATTTAAATTCAAGAGACTTGGGCAAATCGGCAATAAGAACAAATTGTAGAATGTGTCATTTGTAGGAAAGTATTTTGCTATTTTTTGCACAAATATATTTTACAGTGACACTTCCTAGCTGGGAAATATTTAGCAAAATGATCAGTGCCCCAGGACACTTTCTAGATGCTCACGTTCCCTGGCTAGTACTAGTAATTCTGGGTTCCCATCTTTGTAACTACAGCAGTTTCTATTGCAAGCAGAGGTCTGTGCTTCCCAGCCTGGCAGCATAAACTGCTATGTCCCTGTCACTATGCTGTTTGCAACTGCTTGGTGTCTGTTGCCCTGGAAGTGCACTTAGGGCCCAATCCTGCAAACACTTCTGCATAAGAGTAATTTTACTCATGTCAGTAAACCCCAACACTGAGATCAACAGTATTTGCAGGATTGAGCCTGTAGTGTAGTATTTGCAGGGCAAGCAGATGAGCTCTAAAGTTGGGGGCCCTAGTTTAACACTGATCACCTGGAGAATTAGCAAAGGGAGCAAGCAAGAAATACCAGAGATAAATGAGCTTGCATTTGCCTCTGCTAGATTTGTGAGTGCCCTCCAGAGACCGCTGTCTGCCTAGGGAAGTGCCCTTGTAAAATACTGAGTACCTTCCCCAGATTGGGTTGCCAACCCTCCAGGATTGGCCTGGAGTCTCCTGGAATTGGTGTTGATCTCTTGGTGACTGCTGAAAGCAATCTGGAAGATTTTAATAGGATATTTTAAGAAAATGACATTATATCATGTTGAGGGGGAGGGGAATCTCACAGGATAGCTTCAGTCAGAGTTGGAAACCTTATTCCTAGACCTGAAAAAGAGCTTTGTAATGCAAAATCATAGAATCATAGAGAATTAGGGTTGGAAGGGACCTCAGGAGGTATCTAACCAATCCCCAACTAAATCATCCCAGCCAGGGCTTTGTCAAGCCGGGCCTTAAAAACCTCTACGGAAGGAGATTCCACCACTGCCCTATGTAACCCATTCCAGTGGCTTCACCACCTCCTAGTGAAATAATGTTTCCTAATATCCAACCTAGACCTCCCCACTGCAACTTGAGACCATTACTCCTTGTTCTGTCATCTGGTACCACTGGAACATGCCGAGCTCCATCCTCTTTGGAACCCCCTTCAGGTAGTTGAAGGCTGCTATCAAATCCCACCTCACTCTCTCTTCTGCAGACTAAATAAGCTCAGTTCCCTCAGCCTCTCCTTGTAAGTCATGTGCCCGAGCCCCCAAATCATTTTTGTTGCCCTCTGCTGGACTTTCTTCAATTTGTCTACATCCTTTCTGTAGTGGGGGGCCCAAAACTGGACACAATACTCCAGATGAGGCCTCACCACTGCCGAATAGAGGGGAATAATCGCTTCGCTCGATCTGCTGGCAATGTTCCTACTAATACAGCCCAATATGTCGTTAGTCTTCTTGGCAACAAGGGCACATTGCTGACTCTCATCCAGCTTCTCGTCCTCTGTAACCCCCAGATCCTTTTCTGCAGAACTGCAGTTTAGCCAGTCAGTCCCCAGCCTGTAGCAGTGCATGGGATTCTTCAGTCCTAAGTGCAGGACGTTGCACTTGTCCTTGTTGAACCTCATCAGATTTCTTTTGGCTCTGTGAACTTGCTGAGGGTGCAATCCATCCCATCCTCCAGATCATTAATAAAGATGTTGAACAAAACCGGCCCAAGGGTCGACCCTTGGGGCACTCCACTTGGTTATCAGCTGCCAACTAGACATGGAGCTGCTGATCACAAAAGTTTCTCTCTCACACTCATTGCTGGAACAATAAAAGATATTACCTCACCCACTTTGTTTCTTTACAATATTTTGTCATCCTCCATGTGTAGAGTTAAACATGGCTCCTGGGAAGACGATCAAAGCCAAGATCAAGAAGACTTTGCCAGTGACTGGCCCTCAGGCTCCAACAGTCAGTGAGCTGATGCTGTGGTACTGCATGAACACCAATACGCATGGCTGCCGGCGTATTGTGGTATCAAGAGGACGCTTGCGCAGGTTCATCTGGATCCTGCTCACCTTGAGCGCCGTGGGGCTGATCCTGTGGCAGTGTGCTGAGCTCGTCATGTCCTATTACACGGCCTCTGTCTCAGTCACTGTGCAATTCCAGAAGCTGCCTTTCCCCGCTGTCACCATCTGCAACATCAACCCTTACAAGTAAGCCATGAGGGGCCTGGGGGTGGCTAATTGCTGTATAAATGGCAGTCACAGCATTACAGCCAGGGTGTTTTCAAAGGGCACAAGGAAAGTGTTTCTCAGACATTTGTTAAATAATTTTTCCTCTAAACTCTTTCCAGCACTAAGCCCCTCAGGAAGCTTATCCTGCTGCTCTGACACCACAGCTCTTTAATTCCACCTCCTTACTGTTATCTCTTCCCCCTTCCCGCAGCACTCTCAAATGCTGCACCTCTACTTCCTGGCTGGTTACACTTGGCAGACATCTGTAGCCATATCTGACTTACCAGTGCTGAGCCAAGCTCGATGCATTTAGCTCGTTTTATCTTTCTGCACAAGTCAGCCCCCCGGTCCCCTGATCATTCCTTGGGCTCTCTCTGAACGCTGTCCTTCCAGTAATGGAGAGCTCAGGCCTAACTAATATTCCAGGCACACACTCTCCAACGGGGGGCAGAGAGTTTGCCATCTCCTCTCTCTTGGATGGGACGCCTTGGCATATGCTGTCCAAAATCGCATTGGGTTCTTTTTCCTGCCAAACTGTATAATCTGCTGTCCCTCTCCCCATCCCAGTCCCTCTACCATTCCTGCTCTCTGGTCTCTCCTGCCCACGGAGGATCTGCACTTCAGATTGCATTGTCCCCAGGATAAATCTTTTCCATTTCCCATCCACCTTCCTGCTCTCTCTAGTTTTGGCAATTCCTCTTCAATGTATTACCATAGGTCACTGCCTTCTCTAGCCTCTCCAGCTCATTAATTAAGATATTAAAGAAGCTCAGACCTTACAGTGACCTCTTCACAGGTCAGTCTGTTACTGTTTATAATGGCCTGTTGTTCATAGTCCTTCAGTCAATGGGCAATCTCTATGATCCAGCTTTTACCCAAGCCAATTCAAATTAATTGTGTGAATAAAAGTTCCAGACAGTATATGAAGTGAAGTATCAGTACTAAGTCAGTCTAAGGAGGAGAGTGAGGAAGAGCTGGCTGTTCCCTATAATAAGCTATTCATTGTACAATGCATAGGACAGGATAGGACTGCATGGAGTAGTCCAGCAGGGTGACACGGGGAGAATATGGCCTGTTATTTCCTATTACCTTCTCTCCAATGTAGGTATAGTGCAATGAAAGAACACTTGTCTGAACTGGACAAAGAGACAAAAAATGCTTTGGAGACTTTATACGGCTTTTCAGAGGGCAAATCCAAGGTACGTCGGGATGCAGATGACTGGAACGCTACAGAGAGCAAATTTCTTGAAAGAATCCCTCTGCTAAAGTTCGAAGACCTCTCTAAGAGGACTGTGACTGAGATTCCAAGTGGCAATAAGCGGAAAATTGAGACCAGTGTCTTTCACCAAGGTTCCAGCATGGTGAATACTGGGGATCCACAAGATGTCGTGGGCTTTCAGTTGGTGAGTTCCATTCCCAAGTGGTGACTGGGCGAGGTGTTGGCAGAGGGAGTGGATGTGCTAGGGCAGGCACTGCTGTTTGAGGAGATGACAAGTGTAGCACTGGAGGGAAATGATAAACTTTCAAGAGTTAATTGAGGCTTTAGTGAGGAAGAGATACAAAGAACCTTCAAGGATGGAGAGACCCATGTACTGTAGATCTTCCAAATCCAGCCCCCTGACATGGGGTGCAATTTTCAGCAGGTAAACATTCATCCATCGGTTCCTTAAACATGTCCATCCGCTGCTTCCCGCAGATTATTCCACATGCCCACAACCCTCTGGAAGAAAAAGTCCTTTTTGAAATCCAGCCTAAAATGCTTCCTCTTTATTGCCAACCATGACACTGGAGAGGTCATTTCTTAGATCCCTCATGATGAGCCTCCACCAGCCATGCTTCTTTAAGGTTACACACATTCAATTCCTGATGTCCATGCTCCCAGGGAAGGCCACTTTGTCTCCTCTGTATCTTTTCCAGACTGATCTGCCTTCAGAATGCACACAGTTCTCAACATGAGGTCTACCAAGGACCTTTTGAAGAGGAACCATTTTCTTCCTTGGTTTATGTGTCCCATCATACCTCATTTATCTTCCCTTTTTTTTTTTCTCCTGCAACTAGAAACTTCCTGCTTGAGTAGCATTTTTCAGTAGAAATCATATTGCAAACCCTTCAATGGAAAATTACACCACGTCTTCCTCACCTGAAATTCATTTTCCTCCTTTATTATTATTAGTGTGACCCAAACAACAGCAGTGACTGTGCGGTTTACACATTCAGCTCTGGGGTAAATGCCATTCAAGAATGGTACAAGCTGCATTATATGAACATCATGGCACAAATACCCTTGGAGACGAAAGTGAATATGGGCTACTCCGCTGAGGATCTTCTGCTGACGTGTTTCTTCGATGGCATATCTTGTGACACAAGGTCAGTGCACAAAAACTACTCACCAGCCTAACTTAGTGTGCTCTTAGGGAGAAATTCTGGACCAGGATTTCATTTATTGACTGCAAAAAGAACAAGGAGTCCTTGTGACACCTTGGAGACTAACAAATGTATTTGGGCATAAGCTTTTGTGAGCTAAAATCCACTTAATCAGATGCATGGAGTGAAAAATACAGTAGGAAGATATAGAATATCAAGGTTGGAAGGGACCTCAGGGGGTCATCTAGTCCAACCCCTGCTTAAAGCAGGACCAATCCCCAGACAGATTTTTGCCCCAGATCCCTAAGTGGCCCCCTCAAGGATTGAAGTCACAACCCTGGGTTTAGCAGGCCAATGTTCAAACCACTGAACTATCCCTCCTCCCAAACATGAAAAGATGGGGGTCGCCATACCAACTAGCGAGACAAGTCTATTAATTTCTTCTGCTGATAATAGCCTACCTTAATTGATTACTCTTGTTATAGTTGTATGGCAACACCCATTTTTTCATGTTGTCTGTGTATATATATCTTCCTACTGTATTTTCCACTCCATACATCCGATGAAGTGGGTTTTAGCCCACGAAAGCTTATGCCCAAATAAATGTGTTAATCTCTCAGGTGCCACAAGGCTACCTCCACTCTGAAGTTAGTGACTGAATACCCTAATAGTGCAAAAGCAGCAGAGAATCCTGTGGCACCTTATAGACTAACAGACGTTTTGGAGCGTGAGCTTTCGTGGGTGAATACCCACTTCGTCAGACGCTCACGCTCCAAAACGTCTGTTAGTCTATAAGGTGCCACAGGATTCTCTGCTGCTTTTACAGATCCAGACTAACACGGCTACCCCTCTGATACTTGACACCTAATAGTGCACACACTTCTCTTCCTGGAACTGTAACGTGGTTGTTGGCTGTTTTATGTAGCGATATGGCATGAATATGTACATTGAGCCTCATCACTTAAGTAACAAACATTCTAATTTAGAACCCTTAACACCCGTTAAACCCGCTTGCTATCTCTCTTGTCAGGCTGATGGGAGATCCAGTGAGTAATTTACATTGCCACAGGCAGTTAGACCAGAGCCTAGGATGAAAAAAATGTTTGCTCTCTTTTAGAAACTTCACCCCTTTCCATCATCCACTGTATGGCAACTGCTACACCTTCAATAGTGGAGAAAACGGAAGAGTCCTGACCACCTCTACAGGAGGCAGCGAGTACGGTAAGGGAACCAAGTTAATAGAGACACTGGAAAGCAGATTGTTCAGGGAACTGGATCCTAAGGGGGTTGACTGACAACTAGACATGTTATCTGATTGTGTTGGTTCAAATGAACATTTCCCCAATCTGTTGCCAAATCACATGAATCAAATGTTGTTGCATCACTAGAGTTTTTCCACCTGAAATTATTCCTCCCCAGTTATGTAACTTGGTTTTTAATAGGTTTTTAGTTACATTCTAAGTTATCACAACTATTTTTTATTAGTTGTGCTGGATGCTAAAGATTAGCTGCAGCAGTGCTTGGACAGGCATTGATGCACCCACATGATATCCTGACAATTCCACTTGAAGCCAGATGTTCAGTCCAAACAGCTGATGACAGTTAAAACTGAAGAAGATTGTACAGTGACCATAGACTGGTCGACTCTCCCTGAGATAGGGCTATAGCTTTTTTAACCCCGTCAATGCTATTTCTTTGTTCTGCAGGATTGCAGGTTGTTCTTTACATAGAGGAAGCCGATTACAATCCCTTCCTGGTGACCTCGACCGGGGCCAAAATCATTGTCCATGACCAGCATGAATATCCCTTTATTGAAGATATTGGGACTGAGATTGAGACTGCAACGGCCACCTCCATTGGGATGCACTTTGTGAGTGGCAGAAATCTTTCTCCTCAGGCTCACGGTAGCGCTTACAAACACTGTATTAACTGTGTTAAATAGATCCCGCTACTGCCTCTCAGCATCCTGGAAAGCTGAGAGGATACAGTTATGCCCCAGGCCTGGCTCTCTAAAGCGCACTCGAAAGCATGAGGCCAGAGAGAGAGCTACTGTAATTGACCTGTGCTAGAGCACTCTTCGGAGCCATGTTTCATTGCTCAGGGGTGAGAGCTGTTGGAAATCAGGCCTGTGGGAATCCCACACCTATGGATGACCTTGGTTTTATCCTGTGGATTTCTTGATGATTTTGATGTTTCCTACAACGTTTGAGGCGCTATCCACACCAAGCCCCTGGTTTAACTCACGTGCTGTAGCACAGTACAGACGTGGCTGTGGTCAGATCAGGTTCTGATGTGGTTTGGCTGCCAGAGCAGACCAGCTAAAGCACAACTCTGACATCTAGCTATTCTGATTGGCTAGCTGGGTTCCGTGCTTCCTGCCCTGCTGGGCTGGCTGTGAAGAGACCCTGCCAAGGGGAATCTTCCACCATTGCTATCACTGGGGGTAGGGTGGAGGCTGAAATAAGGTGCTGGGAGTTTCCCAAAGTAGTTCAGTGTAGAGTAGGTGATAGTGTCCTAAGGGGCCTGTGCCTGTTGCAGAGAAGCTAAAGCTGTGCCATCAGAAGAGACAAACTTCTCCATTAATCTCGAGGACCAGTTAAGTGATCGTTTGGGCTTTTCTTTTCTCTGTTGTTCACTGTACCACAAACACCCAGCAAAGCTGCTTATTTGGAGCAGCTGGGCGTGCCCTGCGCTGATAGTCCATGCATTAGAAAGGACAGTAGGATAAAGTCTGATAGGTTCAAATGTGCATCGAGATGACTATCTTCCAGGTGTCTGGATAAGCATTAGGGACAAGTGACTTTACAGTGTCTAAAAATATGGAACTTTCTCAAAGAGGGTTGTAGGTTTCTATAAAAGCAGGCATGAGTAAGCAGCAGCAGAGGGTTAGATCTATAGAGACCTAAAATATCTCCCAGTCCTGCCTATCCCCCATGTCATTGTCCTATGCCTATAAAATAAGGACAGCTCCACATATCACATTAGCAAAACTCTACTGGAACAACTGTAGATATTGAAAAACATGGTTTGCGTTGGCATTCCTCAACTATCTCATACACCACCTTAAAGTCCCAGAGCCATATCTTGGGGCAGTAGATTTCTGGCATCAGCTGGTCACAGGACAAGACTTGGTGCACAGTGAATAAGATAGTCACTCAAACAGAAAAGATTGACACACTAACTCTGACATGGAAGAAGTGCCCTCTCATAATCAAAACATTGGCTAGCAGGAAGCCATTGCAAATATTCTGAATGTGTAGGTGGTTAGACTTCGAGTACCCTGAAATATGGTAGTTTTTGCAATACACAAAAGTAAGATTGAATACATTTCCTTGGAGTTGGGTTTAAGAGCTTACAAACAGGCTTCTTGCATTGGGATGTATCAGAGAAGGTAGAATCCCGCTTCCAGTTTCTTCGTCTCAGAATAAAAACTACATCTTGGTGCCATATTAGTAGTAACTATCAGAGGAGGAAGAATCCGAGCCTGATATTTTCTGGGAGCCTTTACAGAGAGCGATCTGTGGTTGTCACAGACTGGCTGCTTCACATGCAACCCCCACAACACTGTCTCCTCGGGGCACCCTGATCAATCCTGCACATGCATCCAGTTATGCAAAGGAGAGCCAGGTGCATACATCCACTGAAATGCTCATGCCACTACACGGCTGCATGTGTGTGCACAGGTGGGCTTGTACACGGGCACTTGGTATTTTGCAAATGTGGGTTTCTGGATACATAATGGATGTACATGCATTTCTGTAGATGCACCAAGACCCTCCACCCTCTAAATATACTGCCCACAATGTCCTAAACCAGACATGGGTAACATTTCCCACCCCTCATCCACACACAGAGCAATGTTATTTCAGTGCAGGAATGACAGAAAAGGAGCACATTCCACAGCAGAAATTCTACCAAAAGCAGTTCTCAGAAGCCAAGGACAAGACAAGCAAAGGGACCCAGTAGCAGATCCTGCGAGGCAGGATTCTTAGCATTAGATCTCTTCCAGGAATGAAAGAGCGACACTTAAAAGCCATTTCACATGAATTTTCAAAAGCAACCAGTCTCTTCTTGCTCTCACCAGACTGAATCAGTGTCTTTCCTTGCCCCTTCTGGGTGTAATTTCAGTCTTTGATTGAAGCAATGGAGCTGCACTGCACAAGTGACTGCAGCCAGGGTTGCTGGGGTCTGGAATTTCTACAGCCCCATAGCTGTGCATAGTGCTTTACAGACAGATCATGCCCCAAGGAATTTACCCTCAGGGGCCCTGGTCCTACAGTCAGATCTACTAGCACAGAACCCTGTACCCACATGAAGCCCCTTTGCTGGGTCTGTGCTCCTGGAGCTGACTGCAGGATCTGTGGCCAAGTCAGACATGGTATGGGCAGAGAGAATGGATGTACAGACGCTTGAATGAGTATTCCTGAGATCTGGTGCATGTCTCCAGGCATTCTTTTAGGACTATCGATGGGTGGGCGAGTGGGAGAGGCTAGGCAGAAGCAGGGAAGTTGGAAGGAGGTAAGCGAGATAGCCAAGTGCACTAGTGGCCTGAATCTCCGAGTCGCTGTGTGCTCTTAACTCCCATTGGCTTCAGGAGAGGTTGAAGATACTCAACACCTGTCAGTATTGAGCCCTCAATCAGGAGGCCCCTTATTCCAGGCACAGGAGACAGAATGGGGAAAGGTGAACGCCCAGAAAAGATTATGGCTTTGAGGCAGGAGGCATCTCATGGAGGTGTCAAATGTAATTAAGAAAGAATCTAAGAACAATTCTAGCCACATAATCTCCTCCACAAAAGCAGCCTATGTCCTACAGGCTAATTCACATAAGCTATACGGTGGGGGCACAGCCCAGAAGTAGCTTCAGTCCTGCATCATCATTGTTATTGTTTAGGACTCTGATCCCAGGGTGTCCAATAAGCAGCACTGAATGGTGTCTTTCCTTCAGCTCTGCTGGGGTCTCTCAAATGAACATTCGGTTTCTGGTTTTCAGACTCAGTCTCACAAGCTAAGCAAACCGTACAGCGACTGCACAGAGACTGGCACGGACATTCCAGTAGCAAACCTCTACAACAAGAGCTACTCGCTCCAGGTAAAGCTCTGTTACATTTGCTTTGTCAGAGACAAGGTGGGGGATGTAATAATTCCCTGATAATCAGAAACTTCCGTGAATAAACTATGTACCGTTCCCTTAAACAGTATCTTAATAACATTTTTAAATCTGCTCTTGGACCAACTTCTGTTGGTGACAGAGATACCCTTTCTAGCCCCATCAAGATTCTTCCTTAGGTTTTTCAGTTGTTTGGGCAATCCCCATATACAAACAGCGCCGTATTCTGCAGTGCTAGCCCCCAACCCTGCAGAAGTTCTGCTCCAGTTGAAATGCTTTGGAGCACAGCTGTAGAATACTGTAGTGCTCTAAAATTAGGGTTTGTTCCAAAGGGATTGAATCTTGAAGTTGCCTTGGGGATTTTGTCATATAGCAGGAACATTGGCTCATTATGAAATTCTCTGGCACTGCTGGACTGGAAAATATTTGCCAAACAAATGTTGCTGCTTAGTGTAACCCTTGAAGCCCGAAATTGTGACCCCTGTCAGATAAGACTCCATGAATAACTGATACGATCTAACCTGTGTCCAACCAGCAGAACGTTTACAAAGAAAGTTTCCATTAGTTTTGCATGACTCCTGTAATAGGCTCCGCCTTGAAAGCGTCAGGCATCCTGGTTTCCTCCATGATAATTCCTATTGCGCTTATATTAATTGCTACTTTTTGCAAATCCGGCACCTGGGCTTGATTCTTCTTTTATCAAATATAAAAATGCA
Source organism: Chelonoidis abingdonii (assembly GCF_003597395.2). Taxonomy (NCBI): domain Eukaryota; kingdom Metazoa; phylum Chordata; order Testudines; family Testudinidae; genus Chelonoidis; species Chelonoidis abingdonii. Next base: position 986,722 of record NC_133777.1, read on the forward strand.
GCCCCCTGTGATGTGATGCCAGCTGAGGTGACACAGACCTCCAGTAGGATTAGTTCATTAAAGCACAGAGCCCTGCACTGCAGTTGGTAGGGACTGAAGATGGGGCCCCACCTACTGCAAATTCCAGCTGGAAATGTTAGATCCTGCTGACAACCCATTCTGGAATAGAGCAGTAAGTAGCAGAATCTAGAAGCAGCCCAGGCATCCTTGCACATTTGTTGGCTCATAGAAACCCAACTCTTGGTTTATTTCCCTGCAGATTTGCCTGCATTCCTGTTTCCAGAGGGCCATGGTGGATACCTGTGGCTGTGCCCAGTACGCCCAGCCCTTACCTCCTGGTGCAGAGTACTGCAACTACAAGAAATACCCCAACTGGAGTAAGTTCTTCACAGCACGAGTAAAGTCCCCACACAGCCTTCTTTACCGCCTAGTTACAACCACCAAATGTGCTCCTGACAGACACGCCCAGCTCAGCCCCTGGCATTAGATCATTACCACATGCACTATTCTCCACTGAAATCTCCACCCACACAAGCCCAGCCGGGCTGGAGGAAAGGTGAATCTGCCTTGGAGGAACGCGGGCACCCTTGCCAGCTTTTATTGCTCAGCCTAGAGATTAGCTCTCTGCTGGCAAGAGCTCCCACGTCTCTGAAATCCCAGCAACATGCTTTGGAACGCTACTGGATTGTGCTCTGGTAGCATTTGGAGGCCCCACCTGAGTCCAGGGCTCTGTTGTGCTAGGGGTTCTCAGGACACATGTTTTGGTGGCCAGTCAGAGTGTGGCCACCAACTCTTGCTGGTGGCCACTCTCACACTTTTTCCTAAAATACTTAATTAGCGTTAGGAAAAACAAACAAATATGCACATAGACACATCCAAATCATCGTAACTTATTCACTGCTAGCTAGTAAGGGGGCACTGAGGGTGGTTGGCCAGGGGAGGTAGCGGGGGCCCGGAGCATGAAGCTTTGTGGCTGGAGGATGGGGCCTGGGATTGGAGCACAAAACCCCAGGGCTGGAGCCCAAGGCCTGATCCCCACCGCCCCTGGGAAGGTGGGGAACTCACCAGCTGCCTACTCCTCTAGCGTTGCCCAGGTGTCTCCAGGGGCCCAAACCTTTGCTGGTACCCCAGCAACCAGCCCCAAGGCAGTGCATCCAGGAGCAACAGGGAGGAGGAGGGGCCGCTGCTTTCCTCTCCCCCCCAAATCACAGTGAAGAAGGCTGTGGCCACAAGAAAAGCCTCTGGTGGCTGCATTTGAGAAACACTGTGCTACAGTCTGTGCAGACGCTTAGCAAGAGCCTGTCCCTGCCCTGAGGAGCGCGTCTTTCCAGGGGAAGTATTTATCCAGGGGAAATGAGACCTCAGAAGAGAGGGGACTTGCCCAAGGCACAAAGGGAGTCTGTTCCAGAGCCAGAAATTGAACACAGGTCTCCCAAGCCCAGACTCCGTCTCTCCAGCCAGTTACCCTGTGCTCTCTTTCTGCAGTGTACTGCTACTACAAGCTGCATGAGAAGTTTGTGAAGGAGCAGCTGGGTTGTCAGCAGATTTGCAAAGAAGCCTGCAGGTAAGTCCTGCTGCCAGATAGGCAAGAAATGAAACATTCCTCATGCAGGAATTTAGACCTGCAGCTAACACCAGGCCTCTTTTTCCACAGCTTTAAGGAATGGACGCTGACCACCAGCTTAGCCCAGTGGCCGTCTTCAGTTTCTGAGGTGAGCTCCCAGTTCTGCTCTGCTCGCTCAGCCAACCTAGACACACAATGAGGGTAGCAGGCGCTGCGTCCGGCTGGCTTGGCTCCCTTGTGCCTCGGACCACAGGATCATTGTCAGGCTGGGGCTTTCCTGCTCCTGCTGCTATGTCACATCCTCCAAGGGTTCCCTGCAGTCTCAGTGAGGGCTGCCCTCCCCACAAAGGGAGAGGTGAGCCCAGATTTCTCAGCGATGGGGAGATAAGGTTACAAGCAAACAAAATGGGGAGGGGAAGCTTCCCAGCTCCAACAGGAACCAGGTAAATCCAGAGGTGCAGCTTTGGAAGTGAGGGACCCCTCCTGTATTTGTGAGCATCGGCCTGGTGCTCCTGACCAGGGGATCTGAACACTTGCATTGCGTGAGGCTCCCATACCCAGATACAAGGACACGGCCTGGCCAAGGAGCTCACCAGCTAACCTGGAAACTTGTCCCCTGGGAGTCAGTCTCTCTGGGCCTGCGAGTTCCGCCCCCTGGCGGTAGCGTGAGATCCCCTACCACACAATCATGGCATTCTAGAATGAAACCTGGGCCAAATGAGCTGTCGCGTCCTGGGCTCCCTGGGCTTGCGCTCATGGCAGTTGCTTTGTTTTCTTGTTTTCCAAGGACTGGATGCTTCGAGTCCTCTCCTGGGACAAAGGGCAGAAAATCAACAAAATGCTGAACAAGTAAGTTTCCCTCTGTGTATTTCCAGCCTGTGTCCCGATACAATCGCTGCAACCCTAACAATGGCAATAGAAAAGAATGCTCCCTTCAAGGGGCCTGGCCCTGCCCATCCAACTGGTTCTTTAAATGACTTTTCAGTGAGCCTCACACTAGTGTCTGACTAAAGCCAGGGCCTGTTCTCTCTCTCCCTTCCCAGAACAGACCTCGCAAACCTCGTGGTGTTCTACAAAGACCTGAACGAGAGATTCATTTCCGAGAATCCCGCCAACAACGTAAGCTCTGACGTCTGCAAATGTCTGTTTAGACCCAGAATGGGTCCAGTGCAGGTAGCAGCAGGACAAGCTTCCCCAAACAGTGCCCTGCAATGTGCCCCAGTTCTGTCCTGTCGCTACCCTCTCCAGGGGCATGCGGGGAGCTCAGGTTCCTTGGCCCAATCAGTCCTTGTCCTCTGTCACATAGGCACCTCTCCTCTAGGAACGGCCCTGAGACAAGTGTCAGCGACTTTTCTGTTTCTGTGTTAGCTGATATTTCTAAAGCATAAGTGAGAGAGGAGCCGGCAGGAAACTTTAAAGACGTGCCCATTACAGTTTGCCTTCACTTTAGCACCCAGACTCCTCTGTAGTGTGTCCCTTTAACGGTGTCTAGTTACCCTGCCGCTGGGCACCTTGTGACAGACGCCGATTGCTTGTCTCCTCTCTCGCTGCTGCTGTCCCGACCCCCAGGGAGGCCTGGCTGGGTCCAGCGTAACCTTGCACTCTCTTCTCCTCCAGATTGTCATTCTTCTTTCCAACTTCGGGGGCCAGCTGGGCCTTTGGATGAGCTGCTCTGTGGTTTGTGTCATTGAGATCATCGAAGTTTTCTTCATTGATTCATTCTTCATCATCATGCGGCGCTACTGGCAAAAGGCGAAGAAATGGTGGAATGGCCAAAAGGCAGCACCCCTTCAGGTTAACGCTCCAGCCAAAGAGGGCCACGACAACCCCATGTGCATCGACGAGGACCTGCCCACCTTTAACACTGCCCTTCACTTACCACTGCCCCAGGAAAATCACATGTCCAGGACTCCGCCGCCCAACTACAGCACTTTGCAGCTAGACGCTGCATTCACAGACCCGCTGCCCGACATGCTGGAGGGCAGGAGCCATTGACAGTATTTATCTCCTCCTCCAGAGGCCAAAGTAGGCAATGAACGTGTAATCCGGGTGTCCAGGAGCGAGAGGTGTGTGTCTGGGGGTGAGCACTGAGGGACTCTTGGGCAGGGTTCAGAGCCCTGGGAGGAGCGCAGGCAGGAAGACTCAGCCCACCAGCACACAGCAGTGGTTGGTAATGCCAGGTCCCAGTCCCTGGTGTTTTCCAGTGAAAGGTTGCTGATGCTTGTTTGTGCAGGATGTGGAACTGAGCCGTGATGGGCCTTGCCAAACAGAGACAAGCCACCACCCTCCCCATTTCATCTGGGTAGGAATCACGCCTCGGGAGAAGCGGGCATATCCAGCATAACCCCACAGCTGCTCCAGGTCTGATATGTGGGAACAACCCAGGCCTTTGGGACGGCTTGTGCTACTTGGCTAGGGGCAGGCAGAGAGGGAGCTCTGGAAAGCATTAAAACCATCCAGGTACTGGATGGTGGGGAAAGGAAAGGAAAATGCCACTGTAGGGTCAGATTCTAACCAGTTCGGCTAAACACGGAGCGGGCAGGATTCTGCCAGCCGCACCCCAAGAGAGAAATTCCTTAGCCTGGGGGAGAACTTTGAAAGCCAGTCGAACTCCTCCTGGAGTAAGGCACTATGCAGCCTGAGTAAAAGGGAGCTAGACTCAGCTCCAGCCCTTCCTTTAAAATGCCCGAAGTCTAATTTTGAGCAGGATAATGACCAGAGACAGCAATCAGTGCGCTCCTTAAGCAGCAGTCAGACCCTCTCTTACACTAGCCCCAAAGTATCCTACTTACAGTGCAGCTGCCCTTAGCATGCTCAGGTTCCGGCACTCAAAGGGCAACTGAATCCTCTTCATGCTACAGTCATTTGACTCATGGGCCGGGCCCTTCTGCTGAGAAGTACCATTCAAATGCCAGCCCCATTGGCTGGCACACACCCTTAGCCCGCACACAGCCCAAAGAACTGGCCAGTGCTCTGGGGAGCATCTCAAGAGCCAGGAAGGAAGAGGAATCCCACTCCCTAGCACAGTGGCAGCAGAGCCCCCTGGAATTCTTGTCCCCAGACCCAGCCTCAATGGGGAATAGTGAGCAGAAGATATACTGCCCCCATCTCCAGGCGTGTTGCCCTCAAACGCCCCTTGTCCATTAGCATGCAGCGAGTTTCCTATGGAACTGCCCTCTCTGATGCCAAGCCTCTGTGCACAGGCTCCTTGGGTCCTACCACTAGTTCCGTCCTGGCCAGGGGGCACTGTACCTGCAGCTCTGACCCACTGAATTGAGATGAAAACAGTTGCTGAGTTTCAAACATTGGTTCTAAAAAGGTCGCTGCTCATGCCCGTTCTCGCAGAATGGGTTAGCCCGAATCACTGGCGTTTCCCTGCCTCGAGAACATGAAAACAAGAACATTCACGGCCCAATTCTGCCCCCCTTGAAGTCAACAGCAAAACTCCCATTGCGACCCCAGAGTGAAGGCTGCAGCTCATTGTCTTCTCTGGTGTGCCCAGTTTATTGCAGGTGAGCACACTCCTGGCAAGTGCATTCTGTATGGAAGTGTGCTCGCCCAGCCATGACTCAATCGCCCTCTTCCTAGTCGGTTCCTGCCATGGCCTCCTGGGAGCTGAGTAGGGTGGGCTGTGGGAGTGTTAGGAGGGATGTGTGCTGGGCCAGCATCACCTCCTGGGCTTTCAGAGTACTGTGTTGTCAAATGAATCAGGCATTTTAACAGTGAGAACAAAGATGTTTCCAAGTGTGCAATACAAGACTTTTTTTTAACTGAATTATTTACCAGCAGAGAGGCTGGGAAACGAAGAACAGGGAAAGATATATTTTTTAATAAACTGTTTTTTTAGTTAATGGATGTGTGTGTTGTTCTGCTTGGCTGTCCGAAGTCACTGCTGAGAACCAGGGAGCTATGCCTCGCTCTCCCTGGCCTGCTCTATACCAGCCCTTTACATCTGTAACAAGGGATCAACTCAGAACTGCTCAGCAACTGGGAGTGACTCTTCGGGCTTGTCTACACGGTGGCTAATGTAAAGTGCATCATGCGGCTGTAATTTCTAAAGTGCATTGTGATGCACATTAATTGGTCCATGTGGTCCCCACTGGTGCGTACTGCACATTTCCTGCAGTGCTTTAACTACCAGCAGCGTCTACATCAGGGGTCGGCAACCTTTCAGAAGTGCTGTGCCGAGTCTTCATTTATTCAGCCGAATTTAAGGTTTCGTGTGCAAGTAATACATTTTAATATTTTTAGAAGGTCTCTTTCTATAAGTCTATAATATATAACTAAACTGTTGTTGTATGTAAAGTAAATAAGGCTTTAAAAATGTTTAAGAAACTTAATTTAAAATTAAATTAAAATGTGGAGCCCCCCGGACCCGGTGGCCAGGACCCAGCAGTGTGAGTGCCACTGAAAATCAGCTTGCGTGCCGCCTTCGGCACCCGTGCCATAGGTTGCCTACCTCTGTTCTACATGGACCAATTAACACACTTTAGACATCACATCCCCCAGAGCACATTACCCCACCGTATAGACAAGCCAAAGCTGCTATCGTGGAATTGATTTACCTTGTGCAAGGTAGAGGCTCTTCTTTGAAGGGATGAAGTACTGAGGGCAAAGGGTTGGCTGTCTGGGTCCTCTTTATAAATAACTATGTCTTGTTATTTGAAGAGGCACCTTCTCCCACAAGGCATACCTTCTGCCACCTTCCTGATTAAATTCTGTGCCAAATCCAAACAAAAACTCCCCTCCTCCTTCCGGGGCTTTGCCAAAGGTGTATGCTGCAATCAGGTGACCATTTCCCAGAAGTTACACCTCATTAACACTGTAAATGTGCTGTGATTTATAGCGAGAAAGGCAGAGCTCCTTGGACAGCGGACTCTCCGGGGTTCTGCCTGGAACAATGCTTCTCCACTGGCACCAGAACAAAACTCAGGAACTGAAACATGCTTTTCTTTTGTGGGGTGACATTCTAAATGAAACATGTCAAGGGCTTTCCCACTTTCCTATGCACCCAGGATGCTACCATCCCCCCCGCCCCTTCCCCCGCCTCACTACCTGCTATGCCCTTAAGGCGAGGCCTTTCCCAACCTCTCCTCCATTTAGTTGGATGAAACTAAGAGTATGACCTCAGTCAGCCCCCTGCCCTCTGCTCCATGACGAAGTTTAACGTCCAAAAGGGAGGAAGGATGCCAGGCCTCATGTGCACAATGGCACCTGGAGAGCCGTGATGTACATATACACAGCTTGGCTTCTCACCAGACCATGCTGCGTGACCTCTGGGCATTGTTCCCTGCGGAAGCCGTGAGCCTGGCGCTGCTAGTTTGTAGCAGGATATGGTGAAGCTGGTATGTTCTCAGCCCATCATGGCCATTGAGATAGGTCACCAATTGTGCTTCACATTTTTGGTAGCAGTGAGAAGTCACTCCCATCAGAAAACTGCCACACCTGCCCCAGTGAGAAGTTACTTTTGTAACTAAGCGAGAGCCAGCTCGGGAATAAGCCATTATATGTTACATACTTTAGAAGGCTGCACTCCATCATCAATGCAGCTGCATCACACCTGTCCTTGCTGATGTGACTTGAAAGGCAGAAAACCCTGGCATGGCTGTACAAGCATGAATATGGGGATGGGGGTTTAATTCAAGTTTTAGTTACTGTATACAGGTAGACTCTTAAATGCCAGAAAGGCAGAGAAAAGGGGCAGAAAACAGCTGTTCAATATACCCCAGCCTTCATGCGCTCAAAGAGTCCAAGACAATTTTTGTACTAGCTTACACAGCTCCATCCTGTGTAACACCACCATCTCTTCCTCCTGGTCACTTATTCGTGGAGTAGATGAGAATATCAATTATCTTAAAATCCATTTCTTTGCCACTAGGGAAGGAGTCTTAGCTAGTGAAGACTCGGGGTGATTTTGTAAGTCTCCCAGGCTAAGGACACAGAGAAAGGCTGCTATGTTGCTTCTACATCAGTTAGTTACTGGATGTGGCTGATTTAGTTTGGGGTACTCTCACGCCCTAGGCAACTGGCTAGCCTCTGTTAGCGTCACATCACCGGTGTGTATTGCCAGGCTGCTGAGCTTGTGTCGCTGGATTAAATGCCTACATGGTCTGGAGTTCTGATACTGGGAAATATGTGGTTCCCCAATGTCAGGTTTAAATCTGTGCTAGCTCCTGATTCTGAAGGCTTCTGGGGCCATCTCGGCTGACAGGACTTTGGAGATTAATCTTTGGAGGGTGCATCTTTGGGCAGTAACACTGTAAACAGCATGTGGTGCTGAGGAATTTTCTGGCTTGAGAAGGGTCACTTTGCATAACATCCATTCTATGCTTGGCCAGGAGCCACCACCTCAGGCCAAGATTTTATCTGTCAGCAACTGAACAACACCGGGTCTGGGTCAATACTTTGGCCCAATCTGCACTAGGAACACGTTACCAGTTTACGAATACCAGTGTACTGCAAGCTTATAGACGTTTATGATTGGAAGGGACTGTAACAGGTCAGCTAAGGCAGGCCCCTGCAGTCAAGGCAAAGCACTCCTAGCGTGGAGGCAGCTATGCTGCTAAGGAAGGGTTTTTGTTGGTACAGCTAACTCCCCATTTAACCAAAACCCCATTGTCCAAATCCCTTCTTGTCCTCCAGCATGAGACACATGCCCTGTGCAGCGATTAAATGCTGGAGACAAGGAAGGGGTTTGGATAATGCAGTGGTGCACAGATAATAGGAGGGAGGGATAGCTCAGTGGTTTGAGCATTGGCCTGCTAAACCCAGGGTTGAGAGTTCAATCTTTGAGGGGCCATTTAGGGATCTGGGACAAAAATCTGTCTGGAGATTGGTCCTGCTTGGAGCAGGTGGTTGGACTAGATACCTCCTGAGGTCCCTTCCAATCCTGATATTCTATGAAGAGAGAAGAGACCTCCCTCCCATCAGGACTGCGAGGAGGAGGAGCACTTAGCCATGGGGAAGGCCACTCTGTTGCTGAATGGCTTCTGCCTTGTAGATTATCCAACCTCCCAATTATCTGAATAAAGTCTGTGACCCACCTGCTACTCTGATAGTCAGGAGTGTACAGTACAGCTCACTCCACATACACACACAGCAGCAAAACAAGCTATACTGCTACAGCAACGTTCTGCTGGTGTGTGCACTCAGGCTCTTGCTGGCACAGCCATGGATCACAGCTCTTCACGCCCCAGTCTGACATAGCTCTGCTGGCAGACATGGCCTCCGACAGGAAAACCCAGGTGTTGCAGCATGGAATAGATGATTCATGCCCTTCCCTGTTAGCAAGCTGCGCTCAGCTAATGGCCCAGGGTGGTGTCCAGCAGTCCCAGGATGGCAGACATGGCACTGATGTCCTGACCATAACCAGTAATTAAAGATCCTATGGACAAGACTTAGGCTTGGTGCTCCACTTTGGGTAATTACATTCTACCTACAAAAAATTCCCCACTGCAGCTTCAATTTTACAGGGGATTCTTCACCTCCTGTCAAAGCTGTTGTGTAATGCTGCGGAACAGCTGTGAAGGTTCATGTCAGAGGAAGGTGTGAAGTGGTCTGTACATCCAGCCTTTACTCAGCATTTCTACAGCACCGCAAAGAGGGCCCAGAGCTTTACCGCACACAGCAGAAGTCCCTGTCCAGAAGAGTTCACAGTCTTACCCCCTGATCCTGCAGTTGGATCCACTAGCAAGGAGGCCCAACTGGACTTCTTGGGGGCGCAGGGCTCCATGCTAGAAGACTGGATTGAAGGATCAGGACCTAAGTTAGATCATGAGGTGAGGGTGGCATTAGGACAGTTCGTGTTTGGCAGCTTCTTGCTGGTGGTTTGTTTCCTGTGATTTTTAATACTAAGGAACTGGAGCTTTTGGGTGCTGGCAGGCAGCAGCCAGAGGGACCTGGAAGTGGCTAGCATAAGACACAGTAGAAGTAAGATTTTCAGAAGGCCATGGAGAGCAGGAAGGCTCAGGGTGCTGGAGTGGGAGAGGGGTCTGAGGATGGGAGACATGCACTGCAGGCTGCCCTGCACTTACACATCTGACGGAAATAAGCATGTCAGTGAGGGGGTGTGAATTTTTGCTGACATTCCAACCCAGGACAAGCCCATGAGCAGGAGCATTTACAGCAACCTGAAGGTGTCTTGGAGCAGGAAGGATTATTTCAGTTCCTAACCTGGAACAAGATACGGACCTTTAACACATACAGCACGTAATTCTCCTCCACAGGACAGGCGTGTCAGTCTAGGCCTGCATAAGTAAAGTGGCTCAACTTTTACATGTGGGCAAGCAGCCCCGAGAGCTGAGGGATGCAGCCAGGGAGCTCCCGCCGCTCTATCCAGGCTCAGCGGGCAGGGCAAAGGTGCTGCCTGTATGCGTGAGTCACCCATATTTAGCGTTTCATTCCGTAGAAGACAAAATTCATGATGGTCAGCATCCACTTCTTGTAGCCCCAGAGGAGACACTAACAGACACTAACAGAGGAACCCTTTAGCCATAAGGATAAGATTTAACTCAGAGCTTCGGGGATTCGGGCAAAAACCACAAACACTTTCCTGTTCATTGTATCATCATATTCTGCAGATGACGTGCAAATCTTCTTGCTCACTTGCCGTAATGCACATTTCCAGGAGAAAGGGCCTGCACTGAGTATGGGGCTCTATGTCTGCTCCGGGAGGAAGTAAATCTCCTGGGTTTATTTTGATTTGGCTTCTGAGCTGTGACTTCCTATTGACGCTGGACTTATGACTTATTACAATCTGTAACCCACTAACACACCTGTCTCAGCTGCTCCTCTCCCCATTTCCTCCCTAGGACAGGATGGGTGTTAATGGGCCACTTCACCATTAATGGTCTTTTGAAACAGTGTGTTAACTACATATGCTAAACAATCTGTTCACAGCCCGTAGTTAGCAGCGCCACAGTTAGTGTCTGACCTGAGGAAGGACTCTGTGTTGAAAGCTGGTCTCTCTCACGTACAGAAGTTGGTCCAATAACAGATATTAACTCACCCCTCTTGTCTCTCTACTATCCTGGGACCAACAAGGCTACAACCCCACATGCAACTCCTAGTGTTGGTGATCCAGCCATTAGCCAACCGGAGATCATCCATGTCCTGTGTAGCTCCAGCTGCCACTAACCACTTGTCTATCTGTCACTCTGTATCTGACCTTTCAGTCCTCAGCCTCCATGGAAACCTGCACAACACTTTCAGAAGAGGAGCCCAGGAGCTAACACTCATAACTCTGCCAGCCAGACACTAAAACTCATGGACTGACCAGAGACACTGGATTTACTGCTTATTACAAGGATCCGTAACCCACTAACCCCCATTTTTGTTGTATAACTGCAGAGGTGTTAATGGGTCTCTCTACCTTCAACAGTCTCTTACATCATGTGCTAACTACCTATGCTGAACAATCTGTCCCACCTGGCACTTTGCTGTGATGCTGAGTGTTCCTTTCCTGTGACTCTAAGAGTCCTGAAGAAGAGCTTGCTGTGGCTCCAAAGCTTCTGTGTCTCACCAGCAGAAGTTGGTCCGATAAAAGCTATTCCCTTTGTCTCACTAACCACACTATCATTCTGAGCCGCTTGCTGCCCAACATCTCCCAGGGCTATGCAGCTACATAGCAATCCCAGAATGTCAAACTTGGCCTATTTAGCCCAGACTGTCCATGAATCCTGCCCTTTTTCCCACCCTCTCCAACCGATCACTCCCACTCACTAATTCCTCAAACAACTACACTGCCTGTCCAAATGCACGAGGTTCCATCCCTGGGCAGACACACGGCGCACCTCTGAGACTGTAAGCCAGGAAACTCCCTACTGAAGCCATGAGCCAGGCTGTCACACTCTGGGGACCATGTTTGGCCCATGGCCACACCTTTGTGTTAAGTGAAGATGTTTCCAGCTGGAGGCAGACTGGAAAGTGATACAGAAATTCCTCCCTGCTTAGGCCGCCCACCAGGAGTACCTCACCTGGGAGGCTGAAGGGAAGAGGAAGAGCCAACCCCCTGGTAAATTAGGGGTGAACACAATGGCTTGCTAGGCTTTCCCACTGAACAGCCATGTCAAGGACACCTGGGAACATAGGTTTGTGGAGACATCCTGATATCCCAATGGTCTGAATGGACTTTCCATTGAAAACTGCTCCCAAGAAGCACATCCAGCACATTCCACCAGCACTGATGGGGTTAAAAACTCCACCATTCCAGAAGATAACACTCACATTTCAATGGTCTCCAAACAAGTTTTGAAGTTAAATGCCTCATTAAGGTAAGTGGGGCCAAGCATCTGAAGAAACATGCCTAGGAAAAAGAGGACTGTTCAGAGCACAGACAGAAGTCCTGGGAGTCTGCAGACCCGAGCCATGAAGCAATAGGACATCATTTGAATTTTTCCCTTTCATCTCAAGGGGGTTTTAAACTTGAACCTTAATTATCACAATTTAAATATCAGCACAGTTAAAGGTTAGATTCCCGACACTCTTAAATATCAGAAATACCAAGCCAATATTTGTCCAGTCGGGCAAGATAGTTCCTCATGTTCTGTTCATATCCAATGGGACATATTGTGAAGACCAAGCCACATGATCTGACCATGCAAACAGAATATTTTGCTCTCAGATATTCTTTTGATTATTCGCACAGCTAAGGTGCCGCTATTTAAAGGGCTTTATCCATACTAGCTAATACCGGCGCAATTGACACAGTCTAATTGGCACAACATTGAGAGCAGCTGCTGAAGCCTGACAGCTGCCTACACTAGGCTCCGAAAATTGCATATACCAGGAGCATAGCGGGAACTTTGTTGTAAAAACACCCTACTGCAGACACAGTTCAACAGTGAGCAATAAAGTGGCCTTTACAGTCAGAGCTCAGTGCAAAGAGTTGGACTCCGACGTGTTTTCTTAAAAACTTGATCTGCAGTAAAGGCCATTTGGTTTAGTAAAACTGTAAATATTTATGACTCACTTTCCTTGTCACTAGCAATAAGAACTGGTACTTGAATCCGTAGAACAGGTCACCCACTAAGCCAGTGCTTACACACCAGAGCGACGGGACCTGGAGAAATGCAGATGGATTGGATTACACAAAGCAGGCCCTTCCTCTGCCTACAGAATTGGCCAAAAAATCCCAAACTTTACTTGGCCCCAGATGGTTAACAGATGCATCAATGAATGCTTGTAATGTGCTTTGAAATGGAAAATGCTATGTAAGTGTTAAGGAGGATTAATTATCATGACAAGTTCATTCACATTTCAGCTGTTGTTCTCTGGCCGGCTTGAGTCTGGCTGAGGTAGATGTATGAGCAGCAGGGCATGGCTGTGTGGGGAAAGCCATCTGAATTTCACTGAATAACGTTAGCTCAGGTACCAGAGAACACAGGGACAAACAGATCCTCAGCTGCAAAGCCCAGCAAATAACTGAGTTTTCAAATCACTAGATGAATTTTTCCACAAATCAAAAAAATAAAAATAAAAATTAATTTGATGTTTAACAAAATGTTTGATTTAATCTAAAATGAAACTTTTGTTTTTTGAGGGCATTAAACCATTTTTTAGTTGAAGTAAAATTAAAAATTGAACAATTGAAACATTTCAATTTAAAATGTGGACACTGAATGTTGAGATTTTTTCAGATTTTTTTTTTTCCAAACCAAACCAATTTGGTGAATTTGATGCAGATTCACAAAATGTTTCGGTCAATCCAAATCTGCACTTTTCAGGGAAAAACAATTTCAGCCAAATAATTTTGCCCAGCTTTACTCTAGAGCCACAAGTTGTTTCCTTGCATCATCTCCCTGCCATTGAGGCTCCCATAGGTGAGTGACTGTCCTACCCCGGGACCTGAGCCCCAGCCCTGGTGGAAGGAGGGAGACACTACAGCTGGCACAGAGCCAAGGACAAGACAGTTTTGCCTTTATTTTTTTGTTGTTTTGTTCCTCTAAAAATTGCAGCAACGGAATTGCTCCAAATATCTGGAGATATACTTGTAGCTCCGCTACAGTCTTTGAAATGGGATGTGCTCAATGCAGGAATATTGGAGAGACAGACAGCCACTAAAACCACTAATTCTTGTTTCAAATGATCCTTCCTAGCTCCCTCAACATCCCATACAGAAGAGATGGCTCCGCTCATCGGAATACCACATGGAAGTCACACCATCCATCTCCAGCAGGCCACCTGAGCCCAGCCCCCAGTGCCCTGCATTGAGGGCTGTAGCAGCTGGTATAGAACGCTCTTCTTTTCTCAGAATGGATCTTGGATGACACCTGGAAGAGCAGTATCATATGAGAAGAGGCAGGACTTTTGCTAGAAGCAAACCAAGATGAATGAGCTGTACCCTATAGGACTGGAGAAGACACTACAAGACATAAAAACATAACAACAGCTATACTGGGTCAGGCCAAGGGTCCATCTAGCCCAGTATCCTATCTTCTGACAGTGGCCAATGTCAGGTGCCCCAGAGGGAATGAACAGAACAGGGAATCATCAAGTGATCCATCCCCTGTCCCCCTGTCACAGCTTCTGGCAAACAGAGGCTAGGGACACCATCCCTGCCCAGCCTGGCTAATAGCCATTGATGGATCGATCCTCCATGGACTTAACTAGTTCTTTTTTGAACCCTGTTATAGTCTTGGCCTTCACAACATCCTCTGGAAAATTGTTTCACAGGTTGACTGTGTGTTGTGTGAAGAAATACTTCCTTTTGTTTGTTTTAAACCTGCTGCCTATTAATTTCATTTGGTGGCTCCTAGTTCTTGTGTTATGAGAAGGAGTAAATAACACTTCCTTATCTACTTTCTCTATACCAGTCATGATTTTATAGACCTAAATCATATCTCCCCTTAGCCATCTCTTTTCCAAGCTGAAAAGTCCCATCTTATTAACCTCTCCTCATACGGCAGCCATTCCATACCTCTAATCATTTTTGTTGCCCTTTTCTGACCCTTTTCCAAATCCAATATATCTTTTTTGAGATGGGGTGACCACTCTGCATGCAGTATTCAAGGTGTGGGCATACCATGGATTTATATAGAGGCAATATGATATTTTCTGTCTTATTATCAATCCCTTTCTTAATGATTCCCAACATTCTGTTCACTGTTCTGACAGCCGCTGCACAGAGTGGATGTTTTCAGAGAACTGTCCACAACGACTCCAAGATCTCTCTCGAGTGGTAACAGCTAATTTAGACCCCATCACCTTATACGTATAGTATAAAAGACAAAGTTCTGGATCAGAGAGGAGTCTCAGCCTTCTGATTGCAAGAGATGCCTAGAGCCTCCCAGAGGGAATAAAGCAGAGAAATCCCAGTAATTGACTAGTTGGTCTCAAAGCTGAGCTTGAGCCCCAAATATGACCCGTTTATATCGACCTCCACTCCAAAATCCTGGAAGAATCGGAGTCCTGCAGCTCTTACCCATCTCAGGCATGACGGCTCGTCTGTGCACATGCTGTGCAGCATGGCCCTGCGCCCGACTCCAGGCCTGACTGACACTGATATCACAGTGACAGTGATGTATTTGGGCTTCCATTAATGACTACGATTGATGTCTCTAAATCCTGCCACAACAGTGCGTCGCCCACTGTTAGCGCACTACCGTTCCATTACAGAGGTAAGTGCTTACATGAAGTAGAATTGCTAGCTGACATTCATTCCATTCCTTTCTGTCAGGGTTTTCCATAAAATCTTAAACCCCAGAATGTACTAAATCTTGTATGGGTCTCATAGGCCTCGAGGCACAGTGTGCTGTTACTTGAATTCCTTGTGCAGCTGTCAATCAGCTATTTGATTTATCTTGTCATAAAAGAGTTGCTTTTACTATCAGAGAGGGCAGCTGCATTCACATGATATTCTGGTGCTTTGAAAAGTGATTTCTCCACTGCTATCTAGGGCGTTTGACAAAAGGACATGGATCACACTGGCTATTCAAGACCAGATTATAAACTCAAAGTACCTGAAGCCCCAACTCAGGTTAGTGAATAACACAGGATTAAAACCGTTCTCTAATGTATTGTATTCGGTTCCCTGTAACTCACACAGTCATTGCAGATCTCATTCAGACACATGCTGAAATCAGGCCCTGGGCAATGTTGCTGTTTTACTGCAAGGTTTGCAATATTCAGAGCTTTTCTTAAAGCCCCAGCTTCTGAGAATCTTGACTTTCTTCCCCCACTCCCTCCCCCAAGTAAGTTTCCATCTCTCAGACTTGTGGAGAAAAGCTTGAGAACAAGAACTCCAAAGGCTCCAAAACCAGAAGGCAAATACACAAGAATGCAAAATTAATTATCTTTAAAAGTTCATAGTTTTTAAGTGTCTGACTCCTTTTTGATTTTGGAACACTTGCTGCTCTGCTGTGGATCTGTGCTCTTTCCCATTGCGTGTACTGGGCTCAGATATTACATGGAAGTCTGTAGGGGGGTTATATTCTTCAAAGTACAAAAGGAACAGAACAATATTAAAAACCAGAATGATCAGGCCACCCCCACAACCTCCAGCACCGAATAGTTGCCTTATGACAGCAAGTTATGAGAGGAAGGGCCGCTACACACAGCCCGGGGAGGTAAAGAGAAACTGGATGCATGCGTGCGCACACACACACGCACACACACACACGGATGCATGTGCACACGCACACAGACACACACACTCCCCCCCCAGATTCTGTGAAAAAAAAGAAAGACATTCATTGGAAATACTGTGTTGAGAACATCAGCCAGCTGCTGTGGGCACCGTCATAACTACTGAATTGCTGCCTGACTGCAAAATGCCGCCTCCCTAGAAGACAATTCAGACAGTTCCTCCTCCAACTCACTGATACAAGAGACTAGAAGAGACTGTAGTGCGACTCGGCCGCGGTTTGTCCCTCAGCGGGGTTGTGGGGTATCCCACCGCCTCGCTCTAGTCGCCGGCCGGTGGCTCTGCTGCCGTGGGGAATAACGCACACTCGGTTAGGGGGGTTCAGACCCCAGGGGGGGCTGAGTCAATAGTCCAAAACCGGCCCAGGCCCTAGGTCAGGGCAGAACAGCGAACACTGAGTCCGAAGGCTCAGGCCCTCAGACAGGGCTGAGCAGTAACAACAGGCTTCGGCCTCCTCAGGCCAGGGGAAGGGGGAGTCTGCCACCCCGGAGTGGGGTGGCGGGTGGACGCAGGGGGGACGCAGGCCCTCCCACTCTACTGCGTCCCAGCCTGGGGCCCTAGCAGCGGCAGAAACTCGCTGCTGTCAGTGGGATCCTGGCCGCAACACACTGACATTGGCTCTGGCAGTGCTGCAGCCAGACTGGGGTCGGCTGCCCCCAGGCTACTTCCACTCTCCCCTTCGTCGGGTAGCTGAGTCCTCGTAGTGTCACCAGCGGTCTCAACCACCATCGGCTCCTCTGGGTAAGTGTGCGAGGGTGGGCTCAGCAGCTCCTCAGGGTAGCTGGCGAGAGGCAGGCTAGGCCCTTCCTCGGGGTAGCTGGCGCGGGGCAGGCTCGGCCGGTCCTCCTCGGGGTAGCTGGCGCGGGGCAGGCTCGGCCGGTCCTCCTCGGGGTAGCTGGCGCGGGGCAGGCTCGGCCAGTGTCCTTCCTCGGGGATAGCTGGCGCGGGCAGGCTCGGCCGGTCCTCCTCGGGGTACTGTGGCGCGGGGCAGGCTCGGCCGCGTCCTCCTCGGGGTAGCTGGGCGCGGGCAGGCTCGCCTCTGATCTCGGGGAGCGGTGGAGCAGGGTGGTCCCGGCCAGTTGTCCTCTGGTAGCTGGAGCTGGGTAGTCTTGACCAGTTGTCCTCGGGGTCACAAGCGCGAGGCAGGCTCGGCTGGCCGGGTGTGAGCTCTGGCTGGCAGTGGCTGCAGATGTCTGGCCCCTGCAGTGGCTGGGCCTTGACTGAGCTCTGCAGGTCAGCTTTTATACTTCCCGGTCTGCTCCGTCACCTCTGAGGGGTGGGCATAGGACCCAGCGGCTCCGCCCACGGTAGTGGTAGGGGAGGTTCATCCCTCAGCGGGGCTGTGGGGTATCCCACTGCCTTGCTACAGGGACATAAGCAGACAAATCCCAGGATCCACCTCTATAGAGATTTCTTACAGGGATAAAATCACTTTGACCCCAGTCCTCCAACTCCCAGCGCATGGGCACAGTCACTCTGCTCAGCACCTTGCACATACTGGCCTTTCTAACTGCACATCCCACCCCCTGCAATTCCTACTGCATCAAGAGGGTTCCAGATTTTCTGAAAACACTACAAGTGTTGTTCACAAAAAAGGAAAATGCTTCAACAGGTTCCTTTACTGTTTCTGTCAGATGAGTATCTCCAACAGGCAGGCCAAGTGCAGTAACTTAGCCTTACTTAACGCTACCCCTTAGCAACATGGGAATGCCAGACTGAATCAGACCAATGTTCCAGCTAGTCCAATATCCTTTCTCTGACACTGACCTGCACCAGGCCATACAGAGGAAGGGGATAACAAGATTTATTATGGGGAGAATGATGGGCCAATCAAACAGAGAAAGGCTCCACATTTCACTCACAGCCTCAGATTAAAGGTACAAACAGCAAGAGGGTTCAACTAATCAGACTTCAGGGAAAGGACAGTGTATGTGTGTGTGGACGTATCACTTCCTTGCAGGAAAAGAAGAAAACAACATAAAAGCAGCTGAGTACTTACCAACTAGAAAGGAAGATGCTGGAGTCTGGAGTAAATGAAGACAACATGGCCACCTTAGGACTGCACCTGCTTCTCTCCCCCAGACTTAAAGGGCCAGCTATCAACAGAGTATGTTGGGAAAGGCTTTATGAAAGGGCAAGTTAAACAATGGGGCCCTGTGACTGCCCAGAATTTAGGAAGCAGGGAGCTCTGGGATGAGAATTTCTCATCCTTTCTGTAGGCCACTGATCTGGGGCAGGAACAACCTGAGATGTCCAGAACAGGAGCCTCATGTGCTATGGAGGCTGGGCTGGTTGTATCTTTCCTTTGTTTGTTCTGTAACATAAGAGAAATCCAGCTCCCTTTGGGGCACCAGTCACTTCCTTTGCTCCAGGCTTATCAGCACCTGGTCACAATGTGCTCCTGGTCTGAAATGAAAGGAGGATCAACTTCAGCTCCAGCTCAAAAGGACCTTTGCCTCCCATATGGCTGTAGTATGAGGAGTGGAACTAGAGAAAAAGGGTCAAGCTTCAGGATGGACCTAGAACAGTGTGACACCATGGGCTCAGGACTGCAAGATGAGTCCAAGCTGTGAGCTCTCCAGTGCAGAGCCCCAGGTGTAGCAATGGCCATTTTCCTCTAGCTCTGCCTGTGTGATACTTCTCTTATTGCTAATGAACCAGGAGTCCCTGACTGTGAAACAATCCCTCATGAGAAAAGTAATATTTAAGAAAAAGATGGGGAGATATTCTAAAAAACACACTTTTAAAGCCATGTGCCACAGCTATGCCCACAAAGTCTGGGCAACAGGTACTTAATTAATTTGAATTCCTGTCTCTTCTTGGAGGTTTTGAGTCTCAGCTCCTAGCATAAAAGAGTTAAGTGCTCAGATACCCTAGTGATGGGCACAATAAAAGAACCTGAAGAGAACAGGATAATGTTCTTTAATCTCTTTAACTCTCAGCCCCCAATAAAAATGTTTAAATTGAATTATCTCAGTCAGCAGTTCTCACACCCACTGCTTCTCAGGAGTGTCTTTAAATGCCTTCTCCTTCCTGCAGAGTTCAGACACAGCTCCCAAAACAATCAGACTGTGTCTCTGTCAAGCTGTGAGAATTCGACTGAGAGAGTGACAGATTTTGAATAACACAGTGCAAAACTCTTCCTCTGGAAAGTGAGATACTTTAGACATAGCTCTAACCAGAGCTCAAATTATGGGTAACAAGTAGGAAGCACCTGAGGGTCAAGTGACTGTCCTTAATTTAAACAGTAGGTTGAAGTAAGGAGGCCATAGACAGAAGCGAGGTAACCTCTGAAAGTAGTAAGCACCCCCCAAACTCCTCAATAATTTGAGCACCAGCTTTAAGGTTAATCCAAAATAAGGGGCTCTCCTTGCAGATGAGCCAGAGTTGGCAGGTGTGAAGTCCCTGCCATCTCCACACCACATCCACAGGATAAACAGGTCCTTGTAGTCACCATTGCTTATTTATTGGAAAATTAAGGCAGGAAAAACTGATCACACGTTTTAAAAAAATTCAGAGGAGTTCAGGTCCAGCTGAGATGATGTGTGAGGAAACGGCACAATCACAGAGCACAGTGGACAATTCTCCTCATGGAAAATATGCTTCATTCCCTTTGTAGACCTCTTTAGAGTTTCCCCTTTTTGCTGTGGGCCAGTGTGCTCCCCAAGCTTTCCCTATTGGTCTGCATAGTCACCCCCTCCTGCTTCTGCAACAGTACCTGCTTTGCATTCATAGAATCATAGACTATCAGGGTTGGAAGGAACCTCAGGAGGTATCTAGTCCAACCCCCTGCTCAAAGCAAGACCAACCCCAACTAAATCACCGCAGCCAGGGCTTTGTCAAGACAGGCCTTAAAAACTGCTATGGATAGAGATTCCGCCACCACCCTAGGGAACCCATTCCAGGAGTAAGGGCTTGTAAGCCACGTGGCTATTTAGTATTTATGAGCATTTCATGTGCATTTAGTATTTATGAGTATTTCAGGGCTGGTGCTTCCATTTAGGTGGCCTAGGCAATCGCCTAGGGCGCCAAGATTGTTGGAGGGCGGCATTTTGCCGGCGGGGGGCAGCAGGCAGCTCCAGTGGAGCTGCCGCAGTGATGCCTGCGGAGGTTGCCCTGGTCCCGCAGCTCTAGTGGAGCTGCCACAGGCATTCCTGCGGACGGTCCATTGCTCCCGCAGCTCCGGTGGACCTTCTCTGCAGGCACGACTGCGGCAGCTCCACTGGAGCCGCAGGACCAGCATGCGGGGCGGCTAAATGGCCGTGCGCCTAGAGTGCTAAAAACACTAGTGCCGGTCCTGCATGCAGTAGGTTGCTACATTGTATCTGAAGCTATTTTTGTCATTGGTTTAACTTCTTCCAGAGTTTTTCTCAATTTTAATTCCTAGCTTTCTGGTGGAGAATCTTTCATTGTTGCTGAGCTTTGAAGAAATCTCTTTCTCGTGTGTCCCCCTCCTATTGTAGCTTTGTGTCCAACCTTTGTGTGAGCAGCACCTGCCTAGGTAGGAGAACTCCGTTTGCAGAGATTGTGTTAGGGACCTATGACAGTCCAAAGCCTGAACAATCATTCAGGAAGTGGGTTACAATTTGAATACAGTTCTTAACCTATGTGAAAACTGGCTTCCAATCACAATCTGTTCCACTGAAAATATCCTATTTTAATATCAAGCTTGTGCCACTCTTTTCCCAGGCTGAGACGCCCCATGACAGCTTTCCTATTAACAAAGCTTATACCCTGCTCTTTCAACAGTCATTGCTTTCTTATTTACCAGCTGTGAAAGCTCCTCCCATGTGAGTAAGAAGAAGCCACAAATTAGATCACTGTGACATGGGGCCTGATTTTCAGAGGTGCTCAGCATTCACGATTCCAGTTAAAATAAATGGGAGCAGCCGATGCTCAGGACCTTGAGAAATCAGACCCAGGATCTATAGCGGAGGGTAATCTAGTGCATGGTTCATGAAAGAGTTTAAAAAATGGAAGCATGAGACTAATATCCTCTTTCGCTTGTATGTTGATATCAGTTCTGTAGACAGAATCCTGATACCTCATCTGTACCCAGAATTCTGTATGTGGAATTCTGAGATCTCTTCTTCACACTCCAATAAGCTGGTTCCTGTCTTCTATTTCTTTACATTTAGCTAATCCACTCATCCACAGCCCTGAGTTTACAAATAACTCACAAATAACAGCCACAAAATGCCTATGAACCCCATCCAAAGGAAACTCTGTGCTGAGCCACTCCACAGCCACACCCTGAACTGAACCTCCTGGAAAAACTAGGAAAACAGACTGGCTGGGACAGGCAGATAGTAAGTAGTAAAATTGTGGAGTTCATAGGTAGGGCGCAACACACACTAATCAAACCCCATGACACCCAGGTGAGGTAAGAAAGCATTGTTCCCATTATACAGGTGAGGTCATTGAGGAAGCAAGGTAAAGGGACTTGCCCAGCGCCACAGGAGGAGGCTGTGTTAGGGCTGGGATTGGAACTTGGGAGTTTCTAATTCCCATTCCTGAGCTCACTCGCCACTCAGCCTGAATGCCTGGGCAGAGCCTTGATTGACACACAGGTTAGCACAAGCGCTGGAATGCAAGGCTACAACTTTATTGCAAAATAACTTAATGTACTTAATGCAGTTCTTCCCTTTAGCTTGCAACATGATCAGGCTTCAGAGATCCCCAGGAGTTGGAACTGAAGTCTCATGAGTCCCCCCTGCCTGTGAGCATGGTTGCAGTGTAATTTGAAAGAGCAAAAGGAGAATATACATCTCTACCCCGTTCTAATGCTACCTGATATAACACAAATTCAGATATAACACGGTAAAGCAGCGCTCCAGGGGCCCAGGGCTGTGCACTCCGGCAGATCAAATCAAGTTCAATATAATGCGGTTTCACCAATAATGTGGTAAGATTTTTTGGCTCCCAAGGACAGCGTTGTATCGAGGTAGAGGTGTATTTAATTGAAGGGTCTGGACTAACATTACACTGTTCTCCTCCTCTTTTTAAATCATCGCCAGGGATCCTAGTTTTCTGTGATAAAAACCAAAAATTCTCCAATGAAAAGAACATAGAAATCCATGTTTTCCACAATTAACATGAAACACTGAACTTCAGTTTTCCTATCCACAATATATATAAGCATCAGTTGAACACAATGTTTTATTGATATATTTACATTTAAGCAAGCTCAAAGCCTACCAGTGTCATCAATCACTATAATAATATAAAATTAATAGAATTGCAACTTGTTTAGATTTCCCCAGTACTTATGTCTGGTATTCTTTATTTTCAGAAAATTGGGGGGGGGGTTGCATTAAATGCACAAAAAATAATGCAAAAATTACTTTTCTATTAACATTACAGACTTGCTGAGTTAGTCCTGGAGGCTGAAGTGAAATTTGAGATGCATTAAAACATGAACCCCTATATGCAACTGAGGAACCTCTATACACTGGAAGCACTTTACTGGAATATGTTTAGCTATGTCCAGTAGAACCCCATTTATCCGAGCTCTCCGTATTAAGCCGCTCTGATGGCTGGGGCTCGGGCAGTCAGCGCATTCAAAAATGAATGACAAGAAGGGGAGGTTGAGCAGGTTGAATAAGTGACACTGGTACTTACCGTAAAATTTAATTAATATAATGTTTATTTTTTCACAAAATATAAAAGCTAATGATTCTCTGTAAAAACACAAATTCAGCATTTTTGTGCATTTTTCTGTGGCAAATGGATTTCTAGAATTCCTGGTCACCACCTGTATTTGATTGGAAGTCTCTGACAGTTCTTTTCTCTCCTGCTCTCCTGTCTCACACACTCCCCCTGGGGGAGCCCGGCTTGCAAACCACAGCCAGTGAGAGAGAGAGGGGAGGATAAATTAGTGAGTTTCCTCTCTTCTTAGGCCTGGTCTACACTATGCATTTAAATCGATTTAAAGAGCGTTAAATCAATTTAACGCTGTACCCGTCCACACTACAATGCCCTTTATATCGATATAAAGGGCTCTTTAAATCGATTTCTGTACTCCAGCCGGGGGACCCGATGAGAGGAGTAAGCGCTAATTCGAATTAACAATATCAGGATTAGGTATAGTGGTGGACGGAAATCGACGTATTGCCTCCGCCGGTATCGCCACAAGTGCACCAAACTGACGCAGCGTCTGAGACAGCAATCTGAACTGATGCAGCGGGCCAGGTAAACAGGAAAAAGCCCCGCGAACTTTTGAATTACAATTTCACTGTTGCACCAGCATGGAGCTCTGATCAGCACAGTGGCATGCAGTCTCAAATCACAAAAAACTCCACATGAACGGGGTAAACGGGAGATACTAGATCTGATCGCTGTAGGAGACAAATCTGTTCTATACAGAAGCTCCGTTAAGAACACTGAAATGCCAAAGAGCGTGCTTGAAAAAAAATCTCGCGGATACACAGATGGCTGCGTGAACAAGCGTAACGGGATAACCAGAGACTCAAATGGACTCTCATGGATAAGAAGGAAGGTATCTGAGGACTCCAGCTATCCACAAGTCACAGCAGTCTCTGAAAAGTTGCATTCTGCTGAGCTCCCAATGTCTGTAGGCTTTCAAACACAGTGTCTGGCGTGTTCAGGGAACATGCTCCTCAGTTTCCGCCCCCCCCAGCCACATGAAAGAAAAGGAAAGAAATCATATTCTTGAACTTCTTCCATATGTCACCCGCTATGTGTACTGAATGCGTGCTGTAGAAGCGAAATGCTGCAAGCAAGTGAAAGAGCAGTATCCGCTCCTTCCCTCTCCCCCTCCCGGTGGGTAGACGGTGCAAATAGGACTAGTACCGTCCTCATGAAATATCTAACATGTGAACATCGATGCGAATGCATTTGCTGGGGTTACTCCCAGTAGAATAGGACAAGAACGCTAATAAACCCAGCTTCAATCATAGCAGAAACTGGGGCTTCAGCCCCCTACCCTTTTCTGTGTAAAGAAAAGATTCTGTTACTGCCTGAACTGTCATAAGCAGCAACGATGCTGGGACTCTCCTACGCCCCTCACAAGCCGCTTAATGTCCTGCCTGGACTAGTCATCGGCGCCGGGAGGGGGTTGTCTGCGGGGTCCCCCTCATTTTTAATTCTCATAAAGCACTCAGATGATTTTCTATATCCTGCATTCCTTTATTACTTCATGAGCACAAATGGGGGACAGGGACACTCCACGGTATCCAGGAGTTAGGGGAGAAAGGGAAGCAACAGGGTGGGTTTGGTTGCAGGGGGCAACCCCCTGTGAAATACTGACCCGGAGCAGCTGGTGCTCTGATACACTGGTCCTGCTAATACGCTTGCCCTTACATACGGCAGGACTGACTCAATATTTTTAGAACCCATAAGAGGAGGAGATTGACTCGAGTCCCAAGATGATTCAATCCCAATATTGTGCTTTTTGCCTTGCGCCCAGACCAGCCGATTTCAAGCCAGGGCACGCATGATAGCAGCGGACAGTAAACAGAAAGGAGGAGAGATAACCAATCATCTCATTGCCAGTTTTCTCCAGGCAGTAGAACGGTACAGAAACGACCAGGGTAACATTTCTGCTATCATTGCTAAAAGCAAGTGAATGCTGCTGTGTAGCGCTGGAATAGTATCGGTTGCCTCGTTCTGTCGCACGGCATTCCAGTACGCATACGAGTGCAAGGGGAAAAAAACAACGCTGGAAACGGGCTCCATGGTTCCATTGTCTATGGGTCTGCCAGGGCAATCCAGGGAAAAATGGCGCGAAAGGATATGTCAGCTGAATGTTTTCACAGAGGAAGAATGAACTGACGACATTTACCCAGAACCACCTGCGACAATAATGATTCACCCAGAATTCCAAGGGGCGGGGGAGACTGTCGAGGATGATGGATGTTTGATATTTGCTGCGGAAGAGACTACCCGACAGATGGCGGAGCGCTGGGGTTTTGGTTTGCAGTATAATCGATCGTTAGTAGGCCGTCTGGACCATGGAGGACAAGCGGATCCGGAATGGTACTTGTGCCGGTTGCTGTGTGTGGTTGAAGTGAAATCGGAATTATATAAGTATTCTGAGTTTTATAAAACCGATTTTAGCTAATTCGATATTATCCCGTAGTGTAGACATGGCCTTAGCTGTGCAGTGCATGGTTATCTGGGCCCTAAGAATCATGGTGGAGTTGACTTTCTGGGTGCTGTTATTCCCATTCTGCTGGCTCATGTATAAAGAAAACTCAGGGACATATCAATGAAATTCTATGCACCTCTCTGAACTGCATACAAGAAACGACCAGGAAAAA
This sequence comes from Chelonoidis abingdonii, assembly GCF_003597395.2. Taxonomy (NCBI): domain Eukaryota; kingdom Metazoa; phylum Chordata; order Testudines; family Testudinidae; genus Chelonoidis; species Chelonoidis abingdonii. Next base: position 1,012,208 of record NC_133777.1, read on the forward strand.
ATAAATGTTTCTTAAACAAGCTAATTAAAATAAATAACAAATAAGAGGAAGCCACCATCTGGACACATTGAGAATGCAAAGCAGGAGTGGAGGGATCAGCTGTCATGCTAACAAAGATACTTTTTCTATTATAACAAAAACATGGAAACTAGCTAATTGTCAATATTTTCTCATTTACACTAAAGTCCCTTTTCTCTGCTCCTTAAAGTTCACAGAAATGTAACTGTAAAATGTCCTTTATTCCCACTTGAAGGTCCCTTGGCACCGACATTGCAGTGTAAAGGAACTGAGAGTCAGACCCTCTATTATGACTGTTGTTCTTATTTATTATTTGTCTGGCAGTAATGCCCAGGGCCCCAGGATCAGGGCCCCTTGGAGTCAGTTGCTGGACAAACACAGGACACTGGCCTGGGAAGCTTACCTATCATTTGAAACAAGCTGTAACAAGTGGATGTGACAACTAGGAAGGGAAGGGAAGGTAGCTGTACTGAGACCATAGCGTTACAGTGGGCACAACTAGATGGTTCTGAGTCATTTTAAAGATACTTTTAAACTAAAATAAATAAAATCCGTCGTTATTATTATTTATAATATAAAATCTCCTAGAGGCCCCAACAAGACAAGGGCCCCATTCTATGAGGTTCTGTACACGTACGTAACAAGAAAAAGTCCTTTCCCCAAAGACCCTATAGCCTAAATAGACAAAATAGAGACAGAGTGCGAAGGAAACAGAGGTCTAGAGAAAAGAAGCGATTTGCCCAAGGGCTCGCAGCAGATCACTGTATGTAGACATATTACACCTGTAAACAGGTTATTCCATCCAGCTCTCTGAGAGGCAGTTGCTAGGTCAACACAAAAATTCTTCCATTGGCCTAGAGGGACTTGCATGACCAATTCACATTAACCCTTCAGAGTCAGATTTGTATGTGGGAACAGTAACAGCAAGCGACATCTAAATTCAAACCTAGTGAGGGAGTTTCTCAATCTCTCCTTCAAGAAGGAGTGTAAGCACACATGTTCCTCACCTCCTTATGGAAGAACGTTACCCAGCAAAAGTAATAGTGGGGTGATCATTATGGCTGATATGGAAGCCAGCTGCCCCCTCCCTGGCCGAAGGATGTCATGGCTGCTAGGTTGCACTTTGTCCTTCATTCCTCTTCTTCCTCAATGTGGAAAAACAGCAAGGAAGGAAAATATATCCATCATCAGATAAAATGGAATCCTTAGGCCCCGTGTGCTGGCTGCATTGTTCCCGGTATCCCTGTGAGTGTGGAACTCACATTTTAACAAGGGAGTCACATTTTCACTTTCCATTTCATTGCTGTAATAAACCCAAAGGGAAATCCTTTTCTTATCCTCTGAATCTGAGTAATTCCCAAGCCATCAGACATTGCTTAGGGCATGGAAAAGGCTCCATCATTCTGGTCTATCCAGGGCTGCTCTTTGCATGGCCTCTATGTTGTTAAGTCCTACAAGTTTTCCCTCTCCGAGTACTGCTTGAAGGAAGAGATGGTTCCTTTTGCGTTTCTCCAGCTGCCCAGTGGTGCACTTGCCATGGAAGACACACTTGCTTCTTTCTTCATACATCTCAAATATTTTAATCTTCTCTTTTGGATAACATTATAGATATGGGGTTGTTGAACTCCAACAAACTATGGTATTTGTCATAAAGTAATTCAGTTTAATAGCTAGAATATTTCTAAGGCAATTGCTTTTGAAGGCGTTTAACCATCTGCCTATAACTTTGGTGGACTTCCATCTTTCACATCTATATGTTAATATGGAAATAACTGTAGAGTTAAAGATCAGACTATACCTTTAAGTTGTAGATTTTCAATGGCCAAATCTTATTTAAGCTGGTAAATGCAGCTGCTGCTTTTGACCTTATTCCCTTCTGGATATCCTCAGTGGCTTCCACATTATTGCAACATGGGCATTTTTTCTTAGTGACTGTAATTGCCTTTTAGTGCCAGTGCAACCTAACTATTCACAGACTAGTTTGATAATGCAATCTCTGTAGAGATACACCTGACTTAAAATAGAACTTCAGCTCTAACTCACTTGGTGCTTCTGATATTTTTAACTTGTTTAATGGAATAACCACGACCAACTCTGTTGTGTCAGTTTCTTGTGAACTGCTTACATTAGTGATGGTCTATTCCATTTACTGGTATTAAATGGTTTGAGCCTCTGGAAAGTCGAATTTTAAATTCGGCCCCAGCGTAAGGAAATCAGCAGCCCAAGCTTTGTTTTCTCTCTTTCAATAGCTGGAGCTCTATCAAAATGTTGGAGAAGTAGTGTCTTCATTTTAGCATGTGGCTGTCTCCTTTATATTTGCTGGAATATTTAGTCCAGTTTTGGAGGCAGTCTTGGAGGATTTTGTGATGTTCTCTTCCATAATCTGTTCTTATGGGCATGTTGGGAACCTCTGAATTGCTAGGAAGAACGGAGAACCATGCTGATTGTTCCCAAAAGGACTGTGAATTGATAACATTTTCTTCTGATAGAAATCTGAAACTTTTTCAGACTGCTATAAAACCAAACCTCTAATTAAGCATTCTTTGCTACTATAGATAGTACTAAGGTGTTATTACAAGGAATGAAAATCCTTTTTGTATCTACTGAGCTCTAAGCACAGTCTCTATCAATCTAACAACCTGAACGATTTAAAAAGCAGAAAGCATCAACCCAGAACTGCAGTGGATTAATGATTAGGTAACAGCTGCTAGCATTAGGGGACCTCTCAGGCTGCATGGCCCAGGGAACTGTCTAGCTAAAAGTGAAAGAACGTGCAAAACTTACTATCTCCTGACATCCATATAGACTCCTGGAGCCAATAGCTAGTTCCCTCTGTTAACATCTTTGTGATCCTGTCATAAACAGATAGCTAAGGGTTAATGTCTCTTTTACCTGTAAAGGGTTAAGAAGCTCAGTAAACCTGGCTGACACCTGACCAGAGGACTAATAAGGGGACAAGATACTTTCAAATCTTGGTGGAGGGAAGTCTTTGTTTGTGCTCTTTGTTTTTGGGGGTTGTTCGCTCTTGGGACTAAGGGGGACTAGTCTTCAATCCAGGCTCTCCAAATCTTTCTGAATCAGTCTCTCATGTTTCAAACTTATAAGTAACAGCCAGGCAAAGCATGTTAAGTCTTATTTTTGTTTTCTCAACTTGTAAATGTTCCTTTTTGCTAAGAGGATTTTACCTCTGTTTGCTGTAACTTTGAACCTAAGGCTAGAGGGGTTTCCTCTGGGCAATATGAATCTGATTACCCTGTAAAGTATTTTCCATCCTGATTTTACAGAGATGATTTTTACCTTTCTTTCTTTACTTAAACGCTTTCTTTTTAAGAACCTGATTAATTTTTCCTTGTTTTAAGATCCAAGGGGATTGGATCTGGACTCACCGGGAATTTGGTGGGGGAAAGGGGGATGGTTAAATTCTCCTTGTGTTAAGATCCAAGAGTTGGATCAGTGTTCACCAGGAACTTGGTGAAAAAGCCTCCAAGGCTGCCCAGGGAGGGAGGTTTTAGGGGGACAGGAAGTGTTCCAGACACTGACTTTCTGGATGGTGGCAGTGTTACCAGATCTAAGCTAGTAATTAAGCTTAGACGTGTTCATGCAGGTCCCCACATCTGTGCCCTAAAGTTCAGAGTGGGGGAGGAACCTTAACAGACCCATCTAATTGTGCTGGTGAGATCCTCACTTTCTTCTTGTTACAGTATTTATCCTATGCAGGTAGTGCTCCAATGGTGGAAAGTGCTAAATACCACTGCCCCATCCACTTGTGGCACGAGCTCTCTGCCTAAGAAAAGATTCTCTCTGGGCACCTTCCACCCATTTCTCTTAAGAACTCAGTTAAAGTGATAAAATATCACACAAGTAAAACCGCCCCAGCAGGACTGGTAGGCTCAGTAATGTATGAGACCAATAGTCTCTTGGCCCTCTGGTAGTGGCCTAGGCTGCTGCTTCAGAGGAATAAAATACCCAATAAAACAAATAAACCATAATGCTCCTTAGCAAGTTGTACACCTCAGGACTTGCTACTCTGGCAGTGATGAGTTTACACTCTGAAGTGCATGTTACTTGTATCGTGTTGGGCCCAGTCCTGCTCCAGGAGAAGCACTGAGAGTTTTGGTATTGATTTGTGACGTAATGTACAGCCTGGGGAGGGGACTGGGCTCAATATCTTCTAGCTTCTACCCTTGAAATGTTACATGCCCATAATATTGTCCACTCCCAGCCCTTTTAGAACCTTGTTACACTATTTGCCTCAATCCCACTTGGGGCAGCCCTGAGCTCCAGCAATATCTTAGAACTGAGAGTACGTCTACACTACAGGATTATTCCGATGTACATAGACCGGTTTTGTAAAACAGATTGTATAAAGTCGAGTGCATGCAGCCACACAAAGCACAATAATTCGGCACTGTGCATCCATGTACGAGGCTAGCGTTGATTTCTGGAGCGTTGCACTGTGGGTAGTATCCCATAGCTATCCCATAGTTCCACAGTCTCCCCGCCCATTGGAATTCTGGTTGAGATCCCAATGCATGATGGTGCAGAAACAGTGTTGCGGGTGATTCTGGGTAAATGTCGTCACTCATTCCTTCCTCTGTGAAAGCAACAGCAGAGAATCATTTCGTGCCCTTTTCCCTGGATTGCCCTGGCAGATGCCATAGCATGGCAACCATGGTGCCATTTTCCTTTTGTCACTGTCACCGTATGTGTATTGGATGCCGCTGACAGAGGCGGTACTGCAGTGCTACACAGCAGCATTCATTTGCCTTTGCAGGTAGCAGAGATGGTTACAGTCATTCTGTACTGTCTGCTGTGCCATTGTAAATTAGCGATGAGATGATGGTTATCAGTTATTCTGTATTGTCTGCTGCTATCATGGGTGCTCCTAGCTGGCCTTCGCTGAGATCAGCCAGGGGTGCAAAGACAAAAATGGAATGACTCCCTGGTCATTTCCTCCTTTATGTTTATCTAAAAATAGAGTCAGTCTGCCTAGAATAGGGGGTAAGTGTACTAGAAGCCAGTGCATCAGAGAACCAGAGAGGACAGCACTCCGTGTTAGATCCCGCAGAAATGATGAGCTGCATGCCATTCACGGGGGTGCCCTGCAACAACCCCACCTGTTGCTTCCCTCCTCCTCCAACCCTCCTGGGCTACCGTGCTGTCCCCCATTGTGATGAGGTAATAAGAATGCAGGAATAAGAAACACTGACTTTTTAGTGAGATAAAATGAGGGGAGGCAGCCTCAGCTGCTTGATAGTCCAGCCAGGACATTAAATGGTGAGGGGAGAGGAGCCCAGCATCCCGCTGCTATGATAGTCCAGGCAGTACAGAATCTTTTCTTTAGACATGAAGGAGGGGGGGCTGATGGAACTCAGCCCCAGTTCCTATAAGGACGGTTGTCAGCCGTTCTGTACCATCTGCCAGGAATGACGGGAGTCATTCCTATTTTTACCCAGGCGCCCCGGCCGACCTCACCGAGCCAGCCAGGAGCACTCACAGGCTGATGACGATGATGGATAGCAGTCATATTGTACCGTCTGCCACTGGGAGAGGAGGGGAGAGGATGCTGCTGTCATTGCCACACGCACCGTGTTACCAGCAGCATGCAGTAGACATAGGTGACATTGAAAAAGTCAAGAAACGATTTTTTCCCTTTTCTTCATGGGGGTAAAGTGGGTAAACTGACAAGATATACCCTGAACACCCAGAACAATGTGTTTCACCCTAAGGCATTGGGAGCTCACCCAAGAATGCAAATGCTTTTCGGAGACTGCGGGGACTGTGGCATAGCTGAGTCCTCAGTCCCCTCCTCCCTCCATGACCGTCCATTTGATTCTTTGGCTTCCATTATGCTTGTCACACAGCACTGTACTGTGGACTGTATCAAAGCCTGGAGATTTTTTCAAATGCTTTGGCATTTGTCTTCTGTACAGAGCTCAGATAGAACAGATTTCTCTCCTGTACAGCGATCGATCCAGTATCTCCCATACAGTCCATGCGGAGCTCTTTTTAGATTGGGACTGCATTGCACCTGTGCTGATCAGAGCTCCTTGCTGGGCAAACAAGAAATGCAATTCAAAAGTTCGCAGGGCTTTCCTGTCTACCCTGACCAGGGCATCCGAGTTCAGATTGCTGTCCGAGCGGTCACAGTGCCGTTGCACTGTGGGATACCGCTCGGAGGCCAATGCCGTTGATTTGTGGCCACGCTAACCCTAATCCGACATGGCAATACCGATTTTAGCGCTACTCCTCTCGTCAGGGAGGATACAGAAACTGGTTTAAAGAGCCCTTTATATCGATATTAAGGGCCTCGTTGTGTGGACGGGTCCAAGATTAAATCGGTTTAATGCTGCTAAATTTGGTTTAAACGCGTAGTGTAGACCAGGCCGGACTTTGAAATTTTGTTGTTTGCAAGCTACTTTCGAAGAGAGGAGAAAAAACTGCAAAGAGTTTCCCCTTCCATGGTGCAGTTAGTTCCAGTGTGAGACTCCCCACCCTTCAGAGAAGAATTGTCAGAGACCTGGAGAAAAGTTTCCAGGAGCTATCCTGCAGCAGCAGCAGTGTTTCCCTTGACAGGCAGGTTAGAATGAATGTCACCTGCGCATCAAGAGAACTTTGGGCACTTACCAAAATAAATTAATATATAAAAACAAGGAAACACCATGGTTTATGCAGGAGAGACAGTCTGGATTCATGGGTTTCTGCCACAAATTCATTGTGTGACCTAGAGCACATCACTTCATCTCTCTCTCCCTCAAATTCTCCATCTGTATAACTGATACAATAGGCAAAATCCTGCTCCCACTGAAATCAATTCTTCTCCACCTCAGACAAGGTAACACAAAGCTTAATAAATTAATGCTGTAAAGCAGTAAGTCCTTTGGGTGTAAAATACAATAGAAGAACTCTTATGTGTAATGATAATATCATATTTAACTAGCATCTGTCATGACAAGGGATGTTGCATTATTTTATAAACTTAACCTGGTATAGAAACTATACCCAGTGGTCATTTCATCCACCACTGAAATGCAGCCACTTTCTGAGATGGAATGAAGCAGCTGTTTCACAGCACACAGCCATACTACATACAAGATTTTGGAATGAGAAGTGAAGAATACCTTTTCCTGCTGAAATTGCAGAGTTTGATTTAATTAGAGTGAATATAAAATAGAACTTGGTCAGCACACTAAGGGTGCTTTTTAGGTTGTAAGGTTTTTCAGAGGAGGGATCATGACTTCATATGTGTTTGCACAGCATACACATATGGTTTTAGGACAACTAGAGCAGCCTGGCTCGTGACAAAGGAAACACACCATTCTTTTGTTATCCAACAATGAAACTATACCAGATAAATAGAAAACAGAATGCAAACTCCCTCCCTGGCTGCATTTCCAGATCAGTTACACCTGGACCCCTTACTTTACAAGAAAAGTCTGTAAGGAACCTTCCTGTGAAGCTTTCATTTACCAGCCTTCAATAACATGTGCCACATCGTTCTGAGAACCAGACCCTGCACTAAGGCCCTGATCCTACAAACACTTAGGCATTTGCTTAACACTAAGCAAATGTTTAATTGTTTTGCTGGATCGGGGCCAAATCTGCTTCTCAGGGACTTATGATATTACATAACAAAGAGTATTTAAAACACCTAATATCCATAGCATAGGACCTTCAAGAGGATATTAGATAGTAGCCAAAATCACCAGGGGTGCATTGCATGCCACTAACAACAAAGACTTTGAAAAAAGGGAAGGGCACTTCTTCAAGAAATAAACCAAAATGGAGAAAGAAACCCCATTTGGGATTTTTTAAATATATATAAAGATGAGAGACAAGGTGGGGGAGGGAATCCCTTTGATTGGACCAACTTCTGCCGGTGAGAGACACCAGCTTTCGAGCTACACCGAGCAGGGCCAGCTTTAGGAAGTGCGTGGCCCAATTCAAATAGTTTCGACGGGGCCCCGGCAGGGATGACTGGAAAAAAAAAACCACACGTAAAAAAAACACATGGGGCTTGTACTTACCAGGCAGTGCTCCAAGTCTTCGGCGGCACTTCGGCAGCGGATCCTTTACTCGCTCCAGGTCTTCGGCAACACTGAAGGACCCGTCGTCAAAGTGCCACCAAAGACCCAGAGCAAGTGAAGGACTCACTGCCGAAGTGCCGCTGAAGACCTGGAGTGAGCGAAGGACCTGCCACCAAAGTGCTGCCGAAGACCCGGAGCACGCCAGTTGAGTAAAAATATAAAAGGCGCCTCTAGCCAGGGAAGGGATTCTCACCAGGCATGGGGCCCTCTTAGGTGAGGGGCCCGATTCGGGGGAATTGGTGGAATAGGCCTAAAGCTGGCCCTGACGCCGAGTAGCCTGAAAGCCTGTCCCTTCCACTGACAGACGCTGGTGCAATAAAAGACATTCCCTTCCTCACCTTATCTCGCTCATCTCCTGGGCCAACATGGCTACAAAAACACTGCAATACAGATACATAATTATTTATACTAGCAAAATATGTTTCTGGGCTTTAGGTCAAACATACCAAGTTTTATTTGTTTGGTTTTGCTGGCCTTAAAGGAGTTCAGATCAACTATTACTGTCATTTTATGTTTGACTGTGTAGCAATTTTCACACCTCTCCAATTGCTCATTATATTGATACACAGCCCCAAATTTCACAATTCTCAATACTTCCTACTGCTCCAATTTCAGTACCATTACTGGCACGACAATGTCTTGTGGGCATCTTGGGCTACTGGATTGGTTTCACAGTAGTGGTGCAGCACCCTGGGCTTTGTTTTGTTTTTTAGTGTCCCTGGTCCTGCTCCTACTCTCAGTGAAGCAATGGCAAAACCCTCATTAACTTAAAAAGGGAGCAAGACGGTATCCTTTGTGTTTGTCAGTTTCTGATTTAGTGGCTCAGGCTGCTACGCTGAACTGTGCAAAGGGTTCGTGACAAAAAAAATTTGGCACAGGATCTTCTAAAAGGTCATCAGTATTCCTGGACCATTCAAATAAACTTGGGCTGAATTTTGATCAAATATCATGAATTTATTATTTTTGAAAAAAAGGCAAAATATCTATCAAAGATAGATGGTTTTACATGGCCCCATCAACAAAGTCTCAGGGCACCTGCCCAGTATACTCAGATGTATTTTCCCAACAGCTCTGAGAGGTAGGGAAGTATTATTTTCCCCATTTTACAGATGGGGAAATGAGTCACTGAGAGAAAAAGTCCCTTGTGAGAAGTCACCCATGCAGTCTGTGCCAGAATCAGAGACTGAACACAGATCCACTGAGATGTGCTGAAGTGTTCATCCTTCCTTCCTTAGTTGAGTATTGCTTTGAACTTGGTATTTGAACAGACTCAGAACAAAACTCAAGGAGTAGGAACCCACCCAAAATTAAACTCCAGAAAGTTTCCCCAAGCCCCAGGAAGTAGAGTTGCCACTTGCCAGCTCTACGTGGCTGTGCTGCCACATACTGACGTTTCTAGTGTCTCTTTTTTTTCTCCCAAAGTAGATGTCTCCCCTCACACGTTCCCTTCAGAGAATATTCAAAAGACATTGTGGTTTCACTGGAAGCTGTTGTCATCCCAGAAGATATACCAGTGGCCTCACCTTGGTTTTTCGAACATCACAGCCAAAGCCTGATTAAGCTACAAGTCACTGAGTCACAATGAATCATGCCATCTTTCATATGCAACAATGCTATGATATCTTGCTCAAAAATAAAAACCTTCTCAACAAAGCTTACATAACTAATGCAAATAGTACAGTGTGTTCCTGTCATTAGGACAGCCACAATCAGTGATCCTTCAAATTCTTCCTCATGCTGAAAAATTCAGCAGCCACAAAAAGTGTCTGACTTCACTCCTCAGAGAACGGGAAGGAACCCATAAAGTTCTGGCTATGGGAGATTTTCAGATACCTCAGTGGTCCCCAACCTTTTTGGCTGGCGGGTACCAGCCAAAGGACCACTGCGGCGGTGGAGCACCCACCGAAATGCCACCGAATTTCGACAGCGATGCCTTTCGATGACACCACTTTCTGTCTACAAGCAACGTCATCGAGAGGCATCCCCGCTGAAATTCGGGAGCTACGCCTCTCGATGACGTCACTTCTCGAAGGCAAGCAGCATCAGCAAGAGGCATCCCCACTGAAATGCTGCTGAAATTTGGCGGCATTTCAGCGGGGGCTCTCCTGGGGGCCAGGACGTGGGCGCATTAAGATGACCCCAGCACCCGCGGGCACAGTGTTGGGGACCACTGAGATACCTATTCCTCCAAGAGCACATACTACTAACTTTGTCCTCATTTACGCCAGTGCAACCCTAGGTATTTGTAACTAAGGACATGATTTGAGCCATGAGTATTTAGAGAAAGACAATGTAACATCAAGCTGTTTATTTTTGCAGTAAAAATACTTTTGAAGAAAAATTAATGTGCAAAACTATTTTCCAGCGCTGTCTGGTGGTTATCTAGTAGTACTGTGAAAAGCTGTTGAAAAATCACACCAATAACAAATGATATGCCTGGTCTTCCAGCACTGTGCCTATGGAATTTCCTTGCTGTGCAGTCTATTAGTTCTGCAGCACATCTGCACACACATCGACAGTGACATTAGTTAAGACAAAAGCTACTATAGTCATTAGTCTTCATGTTACAGCAAGGGACACTAGGCCCAACAGAACTTCCCCACTCTTTGTAAATTACAGGACCATGCAGAGAAGCTTACATAGCAATGAAGAAGAACTGTGTCTCTCTGACAAGGACGAAAGCCATTTCTTCTTATTTTACTCTTCTCTGGTTGTCGTTGTTCGTGCTGGCCAAATCTGCAAAGTTTTACTTCAAAAGTTTATTTTGTTGTATTTGTGAAATACTTTCAACATTCCAAAGATACAGAGGTTTTCAAGATAAGTATTAAGATGGCAAAAACTCGGTAAGTGTTCACTTCAAGGGCATGGCTGAGTTAGTGCTGGCTAGTTATTGTAAATCTTAGTAGCTGTCTCCCTGGCTGTTGGTTGGTTGGTAGGGAGGGAGAAAGAGAGAGATCCACTGTAAATCTGAGTTGCCTCTTAATATCTCCAAAGGCCCTTTTCTTTGCCAGTAAAAAAAGAGGGCAAGAGGAAAGCAGTTCATGACTCTTGGCGTCGCTTATAAATGATGTCACTTTTCAGCAAGATGGCTGCCATCAGCACAAGACTTTGAAAATGATCATTTGACTGCTGACTGCATTGTCTTGTCCAGTTCCCCACTTGTCTGGCAGAAAAGGCTGCTCACCATGGGAACGTCCACTAAACTGAATGCACGCAGATAGGTGCCACTTTCTTTATATGCGTCGGTCATTTGTAAAACAGAAATTGTGTTCATTCTATTGACAGACTGTAGCTCTGTCAGGCAAGCAGAGACTAGTTAAAGGTGTGTTATGTAGGACAAGTACTAATGCTTACCTGGCAGCAGCGGTGCTGGAACAATGCGCATAACTGGAGCACCCACGGAAAAAAATAATGGGTGTTTAGCACCCACCTGCAGCCAGCTCCCTCCCTTCCCCCAAGTGCCTCCCATTCACCAGCAGCCCTGCCGATCACTTCCTCTCCCTCCTCTCATCAGCTGCTCCACAGCATGCAAGAGGTGCTGGGAGGGAGGGCGAGGAGCGGGGACAGGGCACGCTCAGAGGAGGGGGCAGAAGTGAGTGGAAAGAGGCGAGGAAAGGGTGGGGTGGGAAGAGGCAGGGCAGGGTCTTGGGGAAGGGGTGAGGGCAGGACCTGGGGAGAAGTGGGAGCGGGGCCGTGGGCGGACCGGGGGGGTTGAGCACCCCTGGGACCCCAAAGAATCTTGCACCTGTGCTGAGAGCCATTGAACCAAACTGTCAATATAATGGATATAATGGAATCCACTTCAAGCCGGGGGATGCAGCAGCACCCCCAGCACCCCTAGGTCCAGCACGTATGCTTGGCAGTCTGTCTAAATGCTCAGAGTCTTTGACTGGGAGCTTATTGGTCACATCTCATATTGCTGTATATATCATTTTGTTTAATCACAACGTATGTCTGAAAATGAATCTGATAAACCAAGCAATTAAAGTGGTAAAACAGGCTGTTTTAGTTCTGTACAAGAACAAGAGAAGTCTGGTTTGTTTGGATAGCACACAGTGCTAGAAATTTGTCCACTTTATTGACTGCAGCACTTCACCATAAATGCTAAGTGAGCAATATGACACAAGGCTAGTTGTTTCTTTCCTGTTACTGCTCAGCAGTGGAGTTTCCTGTAAATGGAAGGGTGGCCCAGCCAGGAGGGCAACAAAGGGAATGATTTAGTCTTCGCACACAGGGCTTGCTGCCTGGGTTAGAGAGCAATTTAATTTGTTTAAATGTCTGAGTGTTTGTGGTGTGTGCATAAAGCGAGGGTGTTACAATATAGCACAGTTTGTGGTTCAGACAGGATGATGTTACTAAGGAAAGGCATCTGTTATGTTGAAAGGATAGCAGTCTCCAAATGCATCAACAGGAATCAGATAAACAATAACAATAATATTCTTTGCCCCTTTCATTCCAGGATCTCAAAGCACTTTACAAAGATTAATTAATTAAGCTTCATAAGCCTCCTGTTGCATCAGCTTCATTAACCCCAATCGGGGAACCCTAAATACAGAGAGACGACATGATCTCAGGCCTTACAGAGTCAATAACAGAGCCAGAAATAGAACGCTGAACAATAGAACTCCCCATCCCCTGCTCTGCCCATTAGACCACACCTAGGACACAGGTAGGTGATTACACGGGTATGATGAGCGTGCTGGATGTGTACTGATCAGAGTGGAACTGGAAAGTCAGACACATAGTTCTGGAAATGAGGATTATCATGTGTCGCAGCAATGGGACTTCAAACCACACATGCTTAGGGGCAGAATGTGGCCTAAAGAAAAGAAACTACAGACTAAACAACCCACAAAACAAGAGTCACTTTGTCTTTGCAGAGGGCTAAAATCAGCTAATTTCACTGTAGTTTCTCTCTTTTGGATTTGTCCTTTGGTCTGTGTCAGGGAGGCTCCTGCCCCATTGGGCCTCTCCCTCAGCTGTCCTGTGGAGCTCTCTCCTCCTCCCCAGAGAAGTGCTTTTGATCTTTTACAGTCCCCTTAAGAAACCTGTTATGAGTGCATATTCAAGCTTAGCCTCTCTTTAACTTCCTCTATTCAGCTACCCTATCTCAGCCATGATGTTTTTTAACTCCTCACCAACAGCTGACATTCTCCCAGGTGACCAATTCCCATGCTAGTATGTGCCACATAGAAACCCAATGTCAGCCACAGTACCCCTTTGGGTTTGGGGTGAGCTTAGGAGAGGAAAGCGTATGTCACCTAGACACGCAGAAGAGAAAGTGCCAGAAAGATAGCCAACATCCACACAATCACATGCATACAGTCATGGCCTCTGTGAAAGTCATTCAGTGAGGGTACAAGAAATCACTGATCCGAGCTAACATTGCAATGTTTATGCTTTCAAGTGCAAGAACTATACTGATCTTTAGGCAAGAGCCTCCTGGATTCTCATCTGCATTCTGGACAACCTGAAAGACGTTCACTTCAATCCCTCTTGCAGGCTTGCCAAGAATCATGTTGAGGGGAAACATGACTTCTCATTTGAGTATTGTGACAGTGTACCCCATAAGGCTTTATGGGGTGGGGGTGCTCATAAATGTATGTCTGATATAACTGCAATAGGGTTTTGCTACATATGCCATGTAACATATCTACATAAAGGTTATGATCTACGGGTTATGTTCATCCTAGTTGTATGCAGGCACCATTTGTGTGTTCAAAGTTATGAACACTGGCTGTATAATTGCTTGATTTCTAAGTACCCTTAGTTAGAACATTTGGTCACTTCTTGGGAAAGGAATGTGCAAGTTAAGTGCTCAGTCAGGAAGCACTTAACAGACAAAAGAGCTTGGAAGGCTCCAATCGACATATGAAGTCTTCCTGGAGATATACAAGATACCATGTGTAAATTGGCTTCTGCCTGTAAAGACTGAGTCATGCATGGACATGTGACTTGCCCAGGT
>NC_133777.1:1026902-1056840 GCF_003597395.2 Chelonoidis abingdonii
GTCTCTCTATCAGTGTTATAGAGGGCAAACAATTTATGAGTTTACTCTGCATAAGCTTTATGCAGGGTAAAAGGGATTTATTTGGGTTTAGACCCCACTGGAAGTTGGGCATCTGGGTGCTAAAGACAAGCACACTTCTGTGAGCTGTTTTCAGGTAAACCTGCAGCTTTGGGGCAGGTAATTCAGACTCTGGGTCTTTGCTGAAGTAGACAAAGAGTGTCTGGTTCGGCAAGACAGGGTGCTGAAGTCCTGAGCTGGCAGGGAAAACAGAGATAGAAGTAGTCTTGGCACATCAGTTGGCACACGTGTGACGGGTTTCTGTGATCCAACCCGTCACACGTATGGAGTTTATCCACTTCTGATGTGGGGAATATGGAATTTAGTTTGTTAGTTTACCCACTTTTTTTCCACCATTACACCGCTGTCATGAGGAAATGTGAACCTGCATCTCAGCATCCAGAGGATCCCAGAAGGAAGAGCAACCAAAGCTGGCAAAGTGGCTACATCATTGAGAGATCCTGAGCACAGCAAACCATCACCATTAAACCAGCACCAAGTGTGTGCTGAGTATTCTGGATGGATGACAGAAATGGGTTCCTAGTAGAAAATCAGGAATATTAGTTAAAGGGACATCATCATCATAAAAATCATACATTGTAAATAAACAGATTTTTTACCAGTGGTACTAATAAGACCTTAAATAAAAGTGAAATCATTTTGAAATCCAATCACTACTCCGTCTCCTTGTTTCCTTCTGGCATTTCTCATCTTGGACAACAACAATCAATTAAAATCAGTTTTAATTTGGTTTATAGTCCACTTCACTTCAGGTTCACTCAGTGCTGCAATGCTTGGGTTACAAACATTCTCCTGCTGTGTTTTTACAAAAACACTTTTGTTCACTGGATTTTTAGAAAGATATTGTGAAAACATGTCCTGATCTTAGGGATTGTAAGAGATTGTGTTTACAAAATGTAAATATTAGGTCAAACAAACTGAATGTTTATCTTTAAAAGAAGAGTTTTATCAAGTAGGCATTTTCTAATGATTACAGAGAAGTGTTCTCACCTATTAATGAGGCAGACAAATCCCCACCTACCCAAGCTGAGGAGCAGTTTGTGGTTTTGTTTGTGTTAAAAGGATTCAGCACAACTTTCATTGTCTAAAACATGATATCCCTAAAAATGGTGTGTGTTTTAAACCGGTTACTGTTCACGCACCTAGAGACTGTAGCAGGGGTATTGAACGGGTGAATAAACAAAAACCTAAATTCCAATAATATATCTTTGTAGCACTGAATCTATCATTTGATTTTAACAATGTTTACTTTCAATATAATCTATGAACAATTTTCATTAACCATTTTTCCTATTCTATTACTTCGATTTCTTACTGTCATAAGTCTTCATATTTACACAGAAATCACCAGTATCATGCGTGGGACAGGGTCTGGCAAGGCAAAGACCTGTCCTTCATATTCATAGTTAAAAGGGACACTATCAACTTAAAATTACATGTATGTGTTTTTTTTTAAACCTGCCACTATTGGATATAACTTCAGGACCTTCTTTATTTTTTCAGTTTACTTTGACCATTTGACAGCACTTTGTATATGGTTAGTTTAATTGTTTCCCTTTACAGTCAGTCATTATCTCCGGTTATTTTCACAGATGTTTCACAGAGCAGAGTGGAAAACTTTATTAAAAATAGAATTGCACAAAAACAAAAATTGGGAAGAGGACTAAGCCACAGGTGTGGAGCTGTAACTACACTGAAATTGTTTTTTAAAAAATATACTATATTTCAGGTGGATGGTTATACCTTTAATTAACCAAGAGAAAGAGTACAGATTCACCAGTTCCACTGGGAATCACTCTGTTTTAGCAAATATAAGTGGAGATGAGGTCTTGTAAAATAAATCTGCACTATCTTCTCACTTCATTGTGATTAAATATGCCAGGAAGCTCTTACTCCAGACCACTAACTGACTTTCAAGTTAGCTCCTCCAGGAACCTGGGGATGTCAAATCTGGCAGAACACTGTATGAAATCTCTGTCTGCAACACGTATTCTCATTTTAAATATGCTATTGCATGACTAATAAACAATCAAGGGCCACCATTTTTAAGATTACACAGGCAAAAATGTGTGTGTGTTTTACAGCTGCAGTTACCAGAAATGTGCATGCAACAACAGTAAATGACTATGCAGCCATGGATATAATCTAGTACCTTCTTGCATTCACAGGTCTAAAATCTGACTCTTGGCATCTTTTCGTATTGTTATCAGAGTGCTGGGTATTGGTTTCTTTCATTATATATGAACTTGCAAAATTAACATGAACATGGTGCATCCGATGAAGTGGGTTTTAGCCCATGAAAGCTTATGCCCAAATGAATGTGTTAGTCTCTAAGGTGCCACAAGGAATCCTTGTTCTTTTTGCTGATACAGACTAACACGGCTATCACTCTGAAACACGAACATTTACTAGCCCAGACAGAAAATCTATTCACATATCTTCTACCATGATCATTTATGATAATAAACAAATTATATTTTATTTATCCACCTAAACAAATTATTTGCCCTGCATTTGTAGCAACTAGAAATTTGCAAGGCTTATTCTATACATATTCTTCCATATTCAATAAAATCTCAATTTCAAAAATGTTCTGGAATCATAAACCGCCCCTAGCAGCTAATGAGATTTCTTGATGAGCATGGTTAATTTTAAGGTCCTGTCTACTCTGTAGAAATTACCGTGCTAGAGGAATAGATTGCAATACAGTAGTTCCCCATTGTGATTTAAGTAAACAGGGCCAAGCCATGTTGAACTTTACTAAGGCTGAAATACAGCTCAGGAATAGAGTTAAAACAGAATTCATTCCCAACTACACTACAAAACCAAAAATTTTAACCCATGTTTGGCACTACCATGCTACAATCTGGTGCTCCACTGCAGTCACTTTTGGTAGTATAAATGTGATTAAAGGGCAAACAGACCCCTAAAATGGCAACTCCTTATCCTTCCACCCCAAATAGTTGGAATAAGGTATCTGTTCAAGCAAAAGAGGCACCACCATTATCTGGTTTCAAGGAAGATTTCTCTCTTCTGAAGCCTTGTCACTACAAAAAGGAGTGAAAATATAACAATGTCATCTGCTTCTTTCAGATTGAGCATCTTGTCTTATAGCCAACTAAAATGTCACTGAGTTAAAGTTCCTATCCTGCACCTACACAAACAGCTGCAAAAAAAACAGGATCAATGTAAAAACTGTTTTTTTGTCCACCAGCTAAATGTAAGGACCACTTGATATTTTGGATATTTTATAGATTAGAGAGATAAAATAGTCAATTTCAATGTTAATCTGTTTTGTAAATCTCATTTCTCAGCTGCATTTAACCACTGATTACAGTACACCATAGTAGCACATGCAGTTATGCAACTACTCTGCAGCTCATTAAGGTATCTGCTTGTTGTGCTCGCAGGAGATTTACAGAGTATTCTTCAGCTGTATTTTTGACAGGAGGCTTTTGCTTATGGGATAAGCACCTTTCTGGTGAAGTAAGTGAAGAATACAATACAAAGGTAAAGTCAGATTCAAGGTCAGTGTGTTTGGTTGGCTTCTCAACTGGTTTTCCATACTAAATAAATGTAACCTGTTCTGTTCAAATTATTAGGACTGCCAGTGTGTAGTTAATATATATTGTTCTCCAGAGGAGTTTACAGTAATCAGAAGGCAATTATTTTGACAGGATTTTGGTCAGAATCTGACCAAGTCTTGGTCTTCACCATCAAACCTGCTTATTCTAGCTTCATTTGAACGCATTGTTTATACACAATTCTGCATTCCTTTTCTGACATTGGGGCAGGGGGTTCATTTGTGCAATTTGAGATTAAAAAACCCTTTTGTTCCCAAATAAAATATAAGGACATCTGGGAAAGTCTGAGAAACTCTTGAATGAGAAAGGAACTTCTAGGCTTAGCTCTCACAGTGGGAAGCAAGATTTTATGCAGTGATTAGCTCTTGTGCAGGGCTTTGCATTTCCAACTTGCTTTACAAATCCTGTTAGGAGTAGTTAAGGGTGCTTAGCATTTCACAGAATCAGACTCAAAATGCTCCAAATTAATATGAGATGCTACAATTAGTTAACATTTGTACAGCACTTCAAGGGTGCAATCCTGCAGGATGCTGACCACTCTGGCCCTGATCCAGCAAAACATTTAAACATGTGCTTAATTTTAGGCCCATGAGTCCTCACAAAGCTAATAGCACTATGCACATGTTGGAATGCTTTGCTAGTTAAGGCCAGAATGCTCAGCGCCCTGCAGGATCAAGTCCTAGAAATGGAAAACATGCATAGAGGGTAAGCACTATATACAACTTTTGCCTTCCACCTGCAGTAGTAACTATAGAAGTATCTTGTTCATTAAAGAGTTTTTCCTCTGGCTTTCCCAGATGCCCTTATGTTTTGCTGTTTGTGAATTAAAAGGTTTTGTTGCTGTTTACAATAATAGAACCAGAGGTTATTTATCCCCTTATAAGATGTGTTCATCATCTTTCAGGCCCCATATGGCTGGCTTTATGCCACTGACACAGACCCCTAAGCCTTCCACTGTTAAATGTCAAGATTTTCTGAAGTGTGCACTCATGAGATGTACAATATACAAAACATTCGCAGAGAAACCAAACTCAGCAGCAGTCTTGATAGTAAACCCAGCTGCACAAGCAGAATTACAGATATAGCTTCTGTAAAAAAAAACAAAACAAAAAAAAACAGACATAGAAAATGTATTGCTGAAAACTGCCTTTAGCACAACTCACCTGAAACTACTTCATACATGTTGAGACTCAATTTTAAAACACCATATGGGTGTTAGGTTTCAGAGAGGTAGCATGTTAGTCTGTATCCGGAGAAACAACAAGGAGTCCTTGTGGCACCTGTATTAACTTGTGGGGAGGGCCAGAATTAGTAAACTAAGGGCCAGTATGCAAGCTAAAACTTTTAAATAAGGAGAGGTCCAATCATTTGGAACATTTAAAATGTACGGACGGGTGCATTTTCCAGTGTAAATTACCACAGGAGCAATTATTATAGAGAGCAATGTAGGAAATGGAGTGGGGGCTGTCTGTTGTGTTAATTTAGATGGAATAAAGGTGGAATAAACAGCCCAAGGAGTTAAAGGTGTTAACATGACCCTGAAACATTCCAACATTAAACAGTTTTAAACAAGGTTTGGGGTTCGGTCAACAGAGACCTCGCTGCTTAGTACCCTGGCAAACACGTTAGGACATTCTTGCTAAATATTAGAAATGTATTGATTGAAACACATACATGGAAAAGAATCAAAACAAGGCAAAGAGCATTGAAACTGAAATTGAGTAATTATGTGAAACAAACAATTAAAGCCTATCAAAGTACCCAATATTCACTGTCTCCAAAAAGGGAAAGTCTCTTATTCAGTCAAGCAGACCTCGTTGGTGGGGAAGAAAGGATTATTTCTGTTGTTCATTTCTGCAACCGAAATGATAGTCACTTTGCTGCTTTAGATAAAACAGATAGACCCAGAAGGGAGAGAAGAGATAGGATAGTAAAGATGGACGTAATATGGCTTTTGTTGATGTTCTCCAGACACAAGGTGGCTGGTCAGTCATGGACAGATGCTTTGGGCTGGCAGACAAGCCATGACAGTTGGCAGTCTGGACCCTGACTCACCTCCTGGTCAGGGACATCAGCTTTACTATCCTATCTCTTCTCTCCCTTCTAGGATGAAGTAGGCAGAGTTACAGAGTTACAGGGATTGGAGATGTGGGAGGACAAACATTTGGTTAAGAAAATATCACATCCTTGGGTATTCCATGGCTTCAGAAGCATTCATTATGCTTATACATACTAGCTTCTCATCTAAAACTTTCCTCCCTTATACTAAGACTGAACTTAACTTTTAATATGCTTCCATTATAATGAGGATCCAGTTCAGAAACAAACCACAATGCACAATTTTTGCAATTACAGCTGGCTGCAATACAGAATACAGCAAACCTTCCTTTCCTTACTGTGATACAATAACCTCCACCCTGCTCTTTTGAAAGCAGAGCAGCACCTTGCATCATAGATCTTAAGCAAGGTTTAAACTCAGTTTCTTTCCGTCTGAATAATCAGCCAACAGCTGATTAGAAACGGAACAGGAATGTATGACGGAAGACCAGAACACCACATAAGAAGGCCTGATCCTGGCTAAATTGTGTTGCTTCACACACTCTGTATATTTCCATTGTGCTCTGATCTGCTTACAGACTCCCCAGGTAAGAGGCTTAGGGTGATGGTGATCAGGATGCACTGTGGTCTCTCCTCAGTTAAGATGTGGGGTGTTTTTTGAAGGAGGTATGGGCCAAGGCATCTCACTTTGAAAACAACTCTGGCTGCTGGACCATAAGGTGGATGGCAAGGAAATCATTAATGTCTGATAGATTGGGAAGAGGGGGCTTAGAACTGGAATAAGATGAGGATCTGAAATCTGTACATTCACCATCTTAATAAGGGACGTTGTCACAGTGCAATATAGAGGCTGTGTCTGAGTTTTGACCCCCAGGTATCAAGAATAATCTTGATTTGAACCCACATTATCAATCACTCAATATCCACTCAATCATGTCCATAATAATCAGACAGGTAAAATGTCCTTTGTTCATACATGGTAACCGATTCACTCAAATGTTCATAAAGGAAACAAATTGTAAATTTCAAGGAAAACAAAGCTTAACAAAAAACTACTTAACTAGAGATGCTGAAATATGCAATGAAAAACATCTGAGTTATAATAGAGGCTCCTTTCAGAAAAAATCCACATTTGTCTGTTTCCAGCCAAAATCAATAACCATAAATATTTATGATCAAGAGAAATTATCAACTAAACAAACTGATTTACAATCAATACCATTAATAAATCATTCTGCCTAGTACTTAAAGTATAAATTAGAACTCTTACATGTTGGATCAAATATTTAAATTGTGATAAACACCATCTCCATAGAAAACACCTGTCATTCCAGAGAAAACACCTGTCATTCCTTGCCTTTCCACTGCAGTGCGGCATTGGCCTGAAGGAGTCTGCCCTGAACCGGTTATGCATCTGGGTGGGGAATATTAGTTGGGATGGGAGTCACTTTGCTGACAAACATTCGCAGTCAGTGCTGCTGGCACATCTCTCCATAGAGAATGTTGTCATTCCACCAAACACAGCTGTGGCTCCTTGTAATTCCATGAGATATGGGTCTGTCTTGTGATTAATCTGTTTTGTTTCTTTAAAAGTTTTGTAGGAGTCCATTTGTTTTCTGTGACGGTCAAATGTGTGGGCATCCCCCCAACAGCAGCATAATTACCTCCCTCCCTTCAGTGTAACCACCAGAAGGCATTCCTCACCTCCCACGCTGTTACTACAGCTAGGTAGTTCCCATCTCCCACCATGGACCACTGGCAGTCTGCCTCCATCCCCAATTGCCACCTTCAGACACTGTCGTCAGACATTTTGGAGCATAAGCTTTCGTGGGTGAATACACACTTCATCAGATGCATGCATATTCACCCACGAAAGCTCATGCTCCAATACGTCTGTTAGTCTATAAGGTGCCACAGGACTCTTTGCTGCTTTTACAGATCCAGACTAACACGGCCACCCCTCGGGAAGGGGAGGGTGTGGGGTGCATTGGGGGGGTGGGGGGGGGGAAGGGGAGGGGTGTGGGGCTGTGAGGGGGCGGGGAGGGGAAGGGTGTGTGGGGGTGATTGGGGTGTGAGGGGGGGGTGAGGGGAATGGGGAGGGGTTGTGGCTGTGAGGGGGCGGGAGGTTGGGAGTGAGGGAGGAGGGAGGGGAATGGTTGGGTGGTGTGGGGGTGGGGAGGGAGGGGAGGGGCTGTGGGTGGTGTGAGGGGCGGGGAGGGGTGGGGTGAGGGAGGGGAAGGGGAAGGAGTGTGGGGTGAGTTGGGGGTGGGGGGGGGAAGGGTGGGAGGAGGGTGTGGGGCGTGGGGGGGGGGAGGGGAGGCGTGTGGGGGTGATTGGGGGTGTGAGGGGCGGGCGTGAGGTGGGAAGGGGAGGGGGGTGGGGGCTGTGGGGGGCGGGGGAAGGGGTTGGGGTGAGGGGAGGGAGAGGGAGGAGGGTGGGTGATTGGGGTTGGGGGTGGTGGGGGAGGGGAGGGTGTGGGGCTGTGACGGGGCGGGGGGAAGGGAGGGGGGGGGTGATTGGGGTGTGAGGGGCGGGTGAGGGAAGGGGGGGGTGGGCGTGAGGGGCGGGGGAGGGGGTTTGGGGTGAGGGAGGGGGAAGGGGAGGGGTTGTGGGATGATTGGGGGTGTGGGGAGGTGGGGGAAGGGAGGGTGTGGGGTGGGGGGCGGGGGTGAGGGGGAAGGGGAGGGGTGTGGGGCTGTGAGGGCGGGGAGGGGGTTGGGGTGAGGAGGGGGAGGGGAGGGTGGGGGTGAATTGGGGTTGGGAGGTGGGGAAGGGGAGGGGTGGGGACTGTGGGGCGGGGGAGGGGAAGGGGAGGGTTGTGTGGGCCTGGGAGGGGGCGGGGGGGGGTGGGGTGAGGGAGGGGGAAGGGGAGGGGTGGGGTGTATTGGGGGTGGGGGGTGGGGAAGGAGGGTGTGGGGTGTGAGGGGGCGGGGTGAGGGGAAGGGGAGGGTGTGGGGCTGTGAGGGCGGGGGGAGGTTGGGTGGGGGAGGGGGAAGGGAGGGGTGTGGTGGGTTGATGGGGGGCGGGGGGGGGGGAGGGGAAGGAAGGGGGGGTGTGGTGTGAGGGGCGGGGGAGGGGTTGGGTGAGGGGAGGAAGGGGAGAGTGTGGGGTGATTGGGAGTGTGGGGGGTGGGGAAGGGGGGAGTGTGGGGTGTGGGGGGCGGGGGAAGGGGAGGGTGTGGGGTGTGGGGGGCGGGGGGAAGGGAGGGGTGTTGGGGGTGATTGGGGTGTGAGGGGGCGGGGTGAGGGGAGGGAGGAGTTGGGGCTGTGGGGGGCGGGGAGGGGGTTGGGGTGAGGGGAGGGGTGTGGGGTGATTGGGGCTGTGGAGGGCGGGGAGGCTCGCGCCCGATCCGCTCCCCGCGCCGCGCCGCTCCCGCTCCCGCTGTGCCGCGCACTGGAGGAGGAAGCGCCCCGCCAGCAGCCGCGAGACCCCAGGTAAGCGGCGGGGCGCGGGGCGGGGCGCGGGCCCCAAGCGCGAGTGGGGGCGCCGGGTTCGCGCTAGCCGGCTCGGTGACCGCAGAGGCAGCGCTGCCGCGCCGCCTGCCCTCGGGTTCCCTCGCGCTGCAGCTCGCGGCGCTGGCGGGCGGCTTCTGCCGCGGCTGTGGAGGGCGGGAGGCTCGCGCCCCCAATCCGCTCCCGCGCGCCGCGCCGCTCCCGCTCCCCGCTCGTGGCCGCGCACTGGAGGAGAGGGCGCCCCGCCAGCAGCCGCGAGAGCCCAGGTAATGCGCGCGGGGCGCCCGGGGCGGGGCGCGGGGCCCCAAGCGCGAGTGGGGGCGCGCGGGTATCGAAGCTAAGACCGGCTCGGTGACCGCAGGTCAGAGAGCAAGCTACCAATAACATTTCCTAATGCTAAACACTGGCAGAGAGAAGTCCTAGATGTCTGAACATCAGCTCCCGCTGCCTGCGGTGCTGGGCCCCGAGCCCCGCGGCCGGGAGCGAGCTCGGGGTCCCCCATCCCAGCCGCTCCGCTCCCGGGGATCGTCCCAGCGGGCGGCTCCTGCCTCCGAACGGCTGGGTTGAAAGTAGCCAAGAGTGTTTGCCACCAGCTGCCCCCAGCAGGTCTGAGGAGCGGGCAATGGCCGGCTCCCAACAGCCTCGGGCAAGAAGTGCTGGCCGAATCCCCAAATCACAAATTCCTGCACGATTGTTTTATCCACTCTGAGAAAATTTGCAAAGATGAAATTCGCAGAATGAATGATTGTTCCTTACAAGTCACTCACTCCTCAGCTGCAGAGCTCACCTTCGGGAGAGCTCTGAGATAAGCAGGAGATTGAGCCCGGATTGACATGAGCTGTCAGCACTGGGTTCCCTTGAACCAGGACTGGAGAGAGTTTGCTTCTGTAAACAGGACAAAACTGTTAGCACCATTACAGGACGCGTGGCTTGGAGGCAATAGCCACCTTGCAGTTTGTATTTCATACACACTGGAATTTTAGGTGTTTTTTTCTGGCCAGGTCTGTCAGGCATGAATGATAGAGGATGTTCTCCATATTGGGTTTTCTGGTAAAATGTGCAACAAGCTGAACTCCAACAGACTGACATAGCCTGGTGTTTCATTGAGTCAAACAAGGCAATGTCTCCTTGACAGCTGGTACCCTGGGTCTTCCTGTGGTGGTCCACTCCTGCAGATACAAGAAGCAATGGGCTTAAACTGCAGCAAGGGAGATTTAGGTTGGACATTAGGAGAAAGTTCCTGACAGGGTGGTTGGACACTGGAATAAATTGCCTAGGGAGGTTGTGGAATCTCCATCTCTGGAGATATTTAAGAGAAGGTTCGATAAATGTCTATCAGGGATGGTCTAGACAGTATTTGGTCCTGCCATGAGGGCAGGGGACTGGACTCAATGACCTCTCGAGGTCCCTTCCAGTCCTAGAGTCTATGAATCTATGAATATTGAGGCCACTCCTGCAGTGCATAGGCAGGCAATACTGGCACTGAAGTCTTTTCCCTAACTTCTCTGTATTCAGTAGGTGAAGTCTATGATTTTGTGCTTTTACCACACTGAGTGATAGTAGTAGATGTTACCCTGTCTCCAGCCCACATCTGACAGCCGAATGCATACTCATCAAAATCCATTCTGCACAGAAATGTTACCCTGTGCATCTTACATGCTGAAGGGACAGAGAAGTGATCAGAACTTGTTTTCCTCTCTATTTGCATAGGGATTTGTGACACTTCATCAAGCCGGACGCAATCTTGTAGTCGTTACACGTTCAAAACATTTGTAGCTTCTCTCATCTCCTCCCTTTGTCTATTGTGAATTTGGGAAATATGGAAGAATGTTCCATGGCTCACATTAAAATGCATTCGACAGCATTTCTGAACGAATGAAGAGGGGCTGGAACGTTTATGGGACAAGTAGATTCTGGGCCAAAAACCTTCACCCTGGGCCAACTTCAGGCGAATGGCTGCCCAGCCCACCGTCGCTCACACTTCACTGTTCTGCCTGTAGAATAGAGCTGTCCTGCTTTCTCTCTAACAAGAGTTGCAGCTCCTGTTAGTAGTGTCTGTTGCCAACCACAAGCATTCAAAAATCATATCTCAGGCCCCTAGGTCAATGAGATTTAAAAATCGTGAGGTTTTTAAAAAGAACGCAGTTGTGGTTCTTTTTATTTACCTCCAGGGGGCACATTTTCAAGATTTTCTCCCCAGAAATGGGGGCCAGAAACTCGCTAAAGAAAGCAGAGATTCCCAGGTGATAACCTAATTCCAGCAGCTGAGTCTTTAAGAAAAACACCAGCTATGCTGAGAGGTGGCAACACTAAGAGGGTGTTCTGGGGTGACAAAAGACAATTCAGTGTTCGGTGCTGTTAATCTGGCACCTTTCATGAGCACTAAAATTCACTTAATAAAAACAGCAACACCCTATTACCTGTATTGACACACAAGGCTGCATTAAAGAATAAGTGACAGTTATAAAATAGATATTTTCCATTATGGGTTGGAGTTTGTGCAGTGCCAGAGAAGCGGGCACAGAATTTCCATAAGTTTTAATGGGTTGCTTTGTGGTTAAAATTGTGCAGTATGCTTAAAATTCACTCCCTGATATTGACTATCAATAGCCAAGAATATATTTTACTTGTTATTCCTAAAACACATACTGAGGGGGCCAATCAGAGACCTTTGGGGATTTAAATGGTTGGTTTTAGATTGTAAGAATAGGAAATAGGTATTTCATTCTTTTAATTCATTTTTCATTTGGTGTGTTTGTGATGTCACAGAAACCTGTGATTCCTTTCTTACAACACAGGAAATGGATTTGCACTTGAGCCCATGACTTCAGTAAAGGCTTTAAGCTCCATATTTTGCAGAATCGAACATTCTGAGCAGATAGCTTCGTGTAACATGAGGCAGGGAGAAGGAGGCCCTTATTGGAATGACAGGATGTATGAGATCTGTTCAGGAGCAAAGCAGGTGTGACTTCTCTAAACACTAGGCAGCTGTCTAATGATCAAGCATGAGTGAGGATTTGTATGCGTATCTTGCTTAATTAAGATGAAAAACTTATTAGCTCCATGTATAAATGAGGGCAGAGTAGGGGTATAGCATACAGAAAGGAAACATCAAAATTCTAGGGCAAGGAATTAGTCCTAAAATTGATTGGTATCACTAGAAGAAACTCTCAGTATGGAAGATTTCCACAAGCCATGATGAAAAACCTATCTATATAAGAGGAATACATTTTAAAAAGCCATACAAAAGGCATGAGGTAGATATCATTAAACTGGCAATAGAAAACCCTCAATTTATGCAAACATTCTGGAAATACTAATGCAAAATACAAGTTTTCAGTACTTTACATAAATCAATAAACCCCTAACTCTGGTGTTCACGACATCCTTAATATGTCCCTAATGGATTTTATTTTATTATAAGACAAATGAATTTCACAGGAAGAATCAAAGTTCAGGATCTCAGTGGACTAGTTTGAACAAATAAGATGTGTGTTTTGTTTTTGCCTCTGTCAGCAAATGATTTGCTTCACTAACATAACAAGAAAGAATCACTTATTTTACCTCCTTCTGTAATATGTATATGTCAATGTTTTTGGAATGGAAAACTTGGCACTCGGGCATGGTGCTTTTTAGTGTTTGATCTGCTGATGGGGACTTGAGGTCTTTCAATTCTTTTACACTTTGGCAACACTTGTACGGGCTGTCATGCCAGTAGAATATACTGAATGTGTGTATAGTGCAGTAGGTATAATGTTTCCTATTTAATTTGTATTAACCTCTGGGGTTTTTATATTTAAATCTCTGTGACTAAAGGAATGAAGTTAGAGTTTTGGTTTTCCATATACATCAGTGGCCATATCCTTTGTTCCAGGTGTCCCATCCGTCCCCAAACGGCTGTCACTTGGATTTTTCATCAGAGGACTGTCCGCCTTGGGGATGTATGATGTGTTACCTGATATATCCCTGATATAGTGTTACGGTAAAGCACTGAGAAATCCAAACTTGTGAGGGAACTGCAGGTTAGAGCTCTGGTTGCTCTAGTTACAAGTCTTCTCTTCACACTAGCACGTGTCTGTTGATATGTATGATACACAGATGTAATTCTCAACATCTTCCTCCTCACCAAAAGCTCACAAAGAATGTGGCTCCTTGGCTTGTTCTAAGTGATTGAAAGGCCACTGACTCTTACAGGAGAAACACAGGATTTGTATGTCAAGGAAGGACATTTCCAAGTTGAAGAAGAAAGGTCAAGGCGCTCCCCGCTCTCTGAGTGGAGTTAAGCATGCTTAGAGCACACCTACTGGATGGGCCCCGCAGGCAAGAGAGGCAGGGGAATTCCTGTGTTGTCCTAGTTTGAATATTATGCGTTGGGACTTAGGCAAGAGACAGGCATCCAAAAGCCTGCTTGAGGTAGCAGTGTGCAGGCCCACAGGCCAAAACTTAGGTGCCTAGGGAACGTTTATGGCAAAAATGTAGGTGCCGTGACGCCTATGGGGTTAGATGGCAGCTGAGTGGGGGGTTGTGGATTGCAGTGGTGCTTAAATCTCGGCGTTAGGTGCCTAAGTCCTTATGTATTTCTGGCTCTAAAAGTACTGTAATTTTTCATATTGAAATAGACTGTTGTTTTAAAAATGTGATCCTTTTTAAAAGTCTTCTAATGACATGTAACACACACAGCCCATTCCCCGTTAGCATTAAGCTTTGTGTCTAGGAGAACAGACCCTACTACAGGGAGGTTGGATCTCATTCAGAATTAGCCAAGATATACACAATAATGGAAGCAAAACCTTTACTGATCAAGTTACACATCACACGGGTTCAGTAAATGTTTTTCCTATCTGATAAGAGTATGTACACTACTAGTTCCTTCTTTGTTACACTGCCTGTTCATCTGCAAAGTGGTACTGAAATAAAAGGGTTTCTACCCCTAGTTGCAACAGTTAAATCAAAACAGAGTAAAATCCTTTCTGTAGGAAAACAAGGCTACGGGTGATTTCTAGCTACATTTTGTCTTTGGTTCAGGCAGTGAAAAAGGTGGCATGTGATCAGATGAAGATTGGAGAGGAATTATTGTTGTACATTTCAGCAAGGAAACTAACAGGAGATATTCTGGGCCTGTCCTAGTACCGGAATCGTGTTAGCAGCTGGTTATTAAACAGAGTCATTACCAACAGACTTTTTGTGTAGCCTCCCTAATCAGCGTGGACTGGGACTTTTTAAAAATGAGAACTCTGCTAGCCAAACCCTATTACAGACTAATAGGTAGTCTACAGCATGATTTTATAACATGGAGTCTGATCCTATGGGCATTATCAGGCACAGGGGTGTCCCCTTGGACTTCAACAGGAGCAGGACTGGATTTATGGGTCTCAGGGTATGGTGGGAGTAGCCTCTCCATAATGCTGAGGCAAACCATTCTGGGACCATACACACAGATAGGGCCTCCATGAGTGTGAAGTGCATATGGCTCCTTTCGTGCTACAGAAGCCCAGCATCCAGAACTGATTTTCAGGGTCAGTTATTGAACGTTATTTCAGATCACACATTTATGGTAGCAGATGCCAGCAAGAGCCAAACTTTAACTGTGTCCGGACAATGCTGGAGGTATCATTTGGTGTAGACAACTGCTCCATTGCTGACTGAAGGTGTCCATTAAAGTTTGCAAAGTGCTTTGAGATCCTCAGATAACTATAAGAGGGCAGAGTATTATTACAGTACATTGTTGAAGAAAAATGAAACTAATTTCTTATTTATGTATTAGAGAAGAATCCTTACAACCCCGGGGCAAAGTGAAGATCAGCAGAAGAGGAGGAGATAGGCATCTGGTAGACACTTTACCCAACAGTGCCCAAATCAGGGGCGGGGAAGGTAAAACAGTAAAACAAGAAGCTTCTGGAAGCAGCAATAGGGCATCATAAAGTTTCCCACATGGCTGCAGCTATTGCTGCGTGCTGCAATTTTGCAAACAGTGCAATCTAAGGGAAGCAGCAGGGACAAATACATGCAGTACCCCATGTTCATTTGCTACTGCAGTATCCTGACTGTGTGGAGTTCTGTCTGGCTCCTGCCACCTTCAGGTTCTCAACCCTACCCTCCATTTGGATGTAGGCCAGGGGAGGGGAAGAGTATTGTGCTGCTATGTTCCCTGATTCAGGGTGGGATAAGGTGGGGTTAGTACATTTATCTGTGCAGTAGTGGTGGGTGGGTGGGTGCCAGTTTCTCACTTATCACCTATGTGCTTTGCACTACATGGTACATCCCAGCTAAGGGGAGAGCCGGGCAGCCTGAGGGGTTCCCAGAGAAGCCGTTGACGTACCCCTTTAGAAAACATGAGCCACTTGAACTCCTCCGACATTCAGTTCAAGTGAGCACAAGGAGCTGTCTCAAGGACTGCAGGCGTGACTGCAGACCTGTAGCAAGCTACCCTGGCCCGACCCAGCTGCAGAAATAAGGAAAGAGTAAGATTTCATCTTAGAAAAAAAGCTTGTAGAAATTAAGGTAAGGAAATGTGTTAAAGTTGTTGGAAAGGTTAAAAACAAATGTAAGGTTACTTTCCTTCTGGAAAAGTGACCATTTGCGTGTGTTAAAGTGCAACTTTTCTTTTTCTCAACCAGCTTTGCCCTTGGAAAGCCATGCTTACTCTGGCCACAGGGAGGGAGCTTGGCTTTTGGTCTCCTGCCACATTAGAAAATCCCTTCAAAATGGTGTTTGTTAACCAGTCTATTGTGCTGCCAGCATTGGGCAGAACATTGTTCAAATGTGTTGGTTTTTTGGTTTTTTTTAGAGCCCCGAGGTGGGGGAGGGAATATCTTTTATTGGACCAACTTCTGATGGTGAGAGAGACAAGCTTTCAGGTCACATGGAGCTTTTCTTCAGGGCTGGGAAAGGTTCTTTTAAATCAATTTATGGTCAGTTTGCTAACCTAGCAGCCAGTTTAGAGTTCAGTCCTGTAAGATGCTGACCACTTTAGCCCTGATCCAGCAAAGCTTTTAGATGCATGCTTAATTTTAAATCTTTGAGCAGGGTCATTGAAATCAGTGTGCACAGGGTAAAAAGCCTGTTTGCCTCCTGTGGGATTTGGTTCTTAGAATGAGAGTCCCCACTACTATGTTATAAAGTGATAAAGCGAAGGCAGGTTATATTAAACTCATGCAGGTAAAGACTGACTCCCTCTGCACTGGGGATAAAACTTTTTATGAACAGTTTTAAACACTGTTCAAAACCAGTTTGGGCTGATCTTCTTTTCTGGTCAACATGGGCAGGGTTAAGTATTTCACAATCATGCTTCAAAAGCTCCTGTAGACCAGTGTTTAGCCCTAGTGCACATAAACCCCATCATCGCGAATGGGTTGTAAAATGGGATTCAGACTGATTTGACTATAGAAAGATCTGCAGACTATATTCCTGTATAAAGTCTCTTGAAATAACAGCTGTTATGATTATTTTGTTTTGGATATTTACCTGGCAAGGATTTAACCTCCCTTGTAAATAGTTTTTAAAAATGATTTGGATAAACAGTAATCTCCAGTAGCCTGTTCTACACAGCATTTATTGGTGGGGGTAGAGAGGAGATTTCCCCACCCTTGTATTACTCTACCTGTTCCGCTCCATTGGTGGGTGCTTTAGGGTATGTCTACACTGAAACTGGACGATGTACTTTCCTGCTCAAGTGGACATGCCAGCTTGATCAGCGTTGGTGCAGCCATGCTAAAATAGCTGTGTCATCTTGGCGGTGCAAGCCGCTACCCTGTGATCCCTTCTGAGATGGTAGGTGTGTACTTGGCCAGCCAGCCCTCCTGCTGCTACACTTCTCTTGATGGCTACTCAAGCTGGGAATTATGACTTCCTCCTCAACAGGGCAGAGCCCTTTTACCACCATGCCATCCAACTCAGCTCAGAGCAGGTCTTGATGATAGGAGGTAAAAATTCCTCTGCTTTGCCTCCAGTAGCTGTCCCACCATTTCTGTCACCAGCAGAGGTGCACCAGTGGTTCTGCAAAGATGGGTAGATTTCCTCAAAATTGTTATTGAAGTCACAGCAGATGTGGGCAGAGCCTAACTCTAGGCTGGAGCCAATACAGGGCACTTCCCCTAATGTCCAGAACCAGGGCATGTCTCCTCAGATGGATTTAGAAATGTCAATTGTGCTAAAATCTTTAAAGGGCCATGGTCAAGATTAGTCCTAATTAAAAATCCTCTATTAATAATGTCTTAAATTACGAATATAGAATTCTCATTTCATTTTCACCTTTTATGCTGTTTGTTTTTTCTCTTCACGGATGGTCCAACCCTGCAAAAGTTTACTCACATGAATAATTCTCTCTCAGGCAAGCACGTCATTTGACATCAGTGGGATGTCTCGTGTGAATAGGAGTTGTAAGATAGCATCCTTAGATTGAGCAATAAAACAAACCTGGTCAGATTAGCTGGTTTTGTTTATATTAGTAGTTATTTTTCTGCTTCTTGTGGGGTTGTAGCCAGTGTAATATAATGGAAATGAATCCCAAAGAAAATTTTAATTGAATATTTAGAAAATAATGAAAAACATTAGGGTAAGTAAACAAACAATTAGATGTGTTTGAACTGCTTGACATGGTTTTAAATGATAGGAAAACATTATAAAATAAGTCATCTGAATCTAGGGTATGATGGCTAATTCTGTAAAACAACTAGTTGCAAGAGAATACAAAAGGGTGCTGAAAGTGCTGGAAATATGGGCTACAAAGTCACTTTTCAAAGGGCCATTTGTTAGATGGATAAATACAAATACATTCAAGATAATGTGTGTGTAATGACTGCTGCAAAATTGTGAACAAAGAAATATAAGTGAACACTTTAGGGGTTTTAATCTGAAAAAGATAAGGATTCAATGGTGTACATATGCTGCATTATAACTGATTGTAATTTTGTAAATGAAAAGGTTTAAATATTCAGAAGACTATAGAAACATTGTGGTTTATTCTAAAGAGAATACATTTGTTATGAAACTTCTGGGGAGCATTTGCTTGAAGAGAAACAAGAGGAAACCCTTCAATCCTGGAGGTAAGTTTAAAACATAGGCTTTATGGTACTGTAATATTAGAGTTTATGCATGTGTTATGAATTATGAATGGTGGCTGTCTGGGCAGTAAAGTGAAAGGCTAATTAATGAACAGTGATTTTCCTGAATGTATCTGCAATTTCAGATTACTCAGAACATTTTTGAAAAGCAGCTGTAGTTCAGAAGTCTGTGCCGTGATCCTGGCTGACTAGGATGATCGGCAATGAGGAACCTGCTGTTCACCCAAGTCACTGGTTCTCTGACAGTTCCCAGTCAGATGTTGACCTAACTTTCACAATGGAAAGAAAATATCTTAGTGTCTCGCCAATCTCATGTTGTTAATAGAAAGAACAAGGTGAGAACAAGTTCAGGCACTGAGTGAACAACAAAACCACGAAACCAAAGATGCGAGGGAGGAGGAACATTTGAATATAGTTTGGCCAAGCCATGGGCATCTAGATCAAACTATTAGCCACCTGATTGGGTAAATGACTCTGTGAAACCCTGAAAACGTTCCCACTTGTTGTGCAAAGCTTTCTGGTTTATATAAACTGTAATTTGCTTCCCTAATTTGAAAATGTTGTTATTCCCATATCCTGCAGAGCTGTGAACATGTTATCCATGTGATGGGCAATCACTGTGTGTCCAGCAGAAATGAGGTAGCTCACATTCTAGTCGAAGTGAGCTAACAAGGGGTTGAGTTGTAATTTGATCTGTTCTTAAAGCCCTCTTTACCATTTATTTTCAGAGTTCAGAGCATTATTCCTTTCTGGATGGAACTGTCTGAATCCTGGGTCTTAGTTCAGTGTGTCTGATTGCACCCTCCCAGGAAATACCCACAGGAGGGGTTTGGGAGAAGAAACTCTATTGTGTGTCTTCCCAAGGTTTTCACTTGAGGAGTGTGTGTCGGGAATGGGGAGAGATTTGTCCCCACATGGACCCAACACCAAAGCACAAGGTTTAGCCCCCATCGCCCCAGATCTGCTCTCTGCACAGAGACTACTCCACACTAACTCCTGTTGTTGTTTCTGGTGGCATAGCTCTGCTGGAGTTGTGCTGACAGGACTCCAACCAGCTTCTTCCACTGAGACCTGAAAGAGGAAAGTTCCCTCGCACAAAGAGGACTAGCTAAAATGTTCGGTTTAGGCTGCAATAACTTTATGGTAGCCTCACTGCTGGTTTGATGGGCTATAGTGGGAGGAGGGTTAGAGGAAGGGCTGTGGATACATTTTAACCACGGCAGCAAGAGAAGTGAAAATATCTGGCCAGGAATGTACAAGTTACTTGAACAGGGAGAAAGCATTGAAAGGAATCCATGCCCCCTCTTACAGTAACAGTTATCTCAGTGAGCTGTTCCAAATAGGTGGCCAGCAGAATGCATTTCCCATCAGTGCACACACACACGAGAAAGTAGCAGAGTTGCCATGTGCGTTTTTCTTTTTTAAAGCTTCTGGGGATAATTAGGAGAAAACTTGCACAGCTTTGCCCTTTTTCAAAATGGTTGCCACTCTATTGTTCTTAATGAGGTGAAGCCACAAAACTGTCCTCAATTAAAATAGCCTTTGCAGGCAGCAATGAGGCTGCCCTTAGCAAAGATGGATGCTACCTCTCATGGTTTCCAATTGGACTAATGCCAGATTGGGCTTAATAAAAACAGCCCCTCCTTTGCGCTGTCAGGAGGCAGCGAGAGGCAGTGGGACAAGGAGGGACAGTGGGAGAAGCAGGTCATGGGGAGGTAGGGGGGTGCTGCAAAGGGCACATGAAGGGGGCCAGCACAATCTAGTAGAGTAAGGAGGGTGGCTGTAGGAAAGAGGAGTGGGGCACCAGGGAAGACTGAAGGGGGCAGAGGAACCCGTAGGGTTAGGATTCAGTAAGGTGCAGCAAGGAATAGGGGGCAAAGAAGAATTCAAAGGGTGGGAGGCTGAGGGGGACAGGTGGGAGTTGGGAGACTGGTGGGGCACAGAGGAGAATGTGAGTGGGGCAGAGATCAGGAGGGAGAAAGGACAGTGAGTGTGGGGAAAGGAGTAGGGGAATCTCCCATCAAGCAGTCAGGAGGCAGGACAATTGTGTGTATGTTCATTTCAGGGTAACGTTTGAATCTCAAAATTATCAGACACAATTGAGATCAGGCAGCTTCCCCATAAAGCCAAGCCCCTCAGTAAATGAGCCATTGGTACACAGATCTGCGTGAGCTCAGGATGCCCTTCAGTGGTGGATTTTTAGAACTGAAACAAGACCAGACTCTGCACCTCTCAATTTCAAATTCTTATTTGGTCAATGAGAAGAGTGAATAAACAGCGGATCGAAAGCAGATCCCAGGGCATCCAGCTAGTCTGGTCTATCAAGTATGGGTTGGATGAATGAACTATAAGGTGGACAGAAAGCCAGCTAGATTGCTGGGCTCAACAGCTCAATGTCTATAGTTGGCAGCCGTTATCAAGCAGAGTGCCCCAGGAGTCGGTCCTGGGGCTGGTTTTGTTCAACATCTTCATTAATGATCTGGAGGATGGGATGGATTGCACCGCACCCTCAGCAAGTTCGCAGGTGACACTAAGTTGGGGGGAGAGGTAGATACAGTGGAGGGTAGAGATAGGGTCCAGAGTGACCTAGACAAATTGGAGGATTGGGCCAAAAGAAATCTGATGAGGTTCAACAAGGACAAGTGCAGAGTCCTGCACTTAGGACGGAAGAATCCCATGCACTGCTCCAGGCTGGGGACTGACTGGCTAAGTGGCAGTTCTGCAGAAAAGGACCTGGGGATACGGTGGATGAGAAGCTGGATATGAGTCTGCAGTGTGCCCTTGTTGCCAAGAGTTCCACTCTGAGAGCACGTGGAGGATAATAACGAGTGTTTGGAAGACTGCAGAGCGGACATTTGGTGCCCAAGCGCCCTGCAGATTAGCAGCTCTCAATGAACTCACTGATACCCAAATGGTAATCAGCAGCCTTGGGAATTTCCAGGGCATACTGGCTTGTTGCTGACAGGAGAAACAGTGACAATGCCCGCTTTCTACATTGGTACACAGACACACTAGCATGTTCCATACTGGGACACTGGTACAAATAAGACGCATGAAGAAGAGTAATAAAGGTCCTGTGCTTATGTTGTCTCAAATCATCCCAAAATGGATCCTCCAACCAGTAACCCGCAGGTGCATTTTCAGTGGACTCAGTCTGCTACAGCTGGAAGAAGGAAGTGAGAAATGGCTACGGGTCTAAATCCTGCAGCTGTGAAGAGCCACATAGTCTCACTCATTTGGCGGGAACATGGAGCAAGTGTTGATATTAACTAATCCATAACCACCCTGCAGCCCCATGGACAGTCCAGCTCTTTTGTCCTTAGGAGTCAATTCTATTGATTGACGTGGATATTACACATAATTATAATATTACAACTAATATTTGCCGCAAATTCCTTTTGCAATGCTTCTGTTCAGAAATTAAATTGATTCTTTCAGTTACCCAGACTTATACCAGCTAAGCTCAAGGTGTTCACTTCTCATATGCCAATCTATACAATGGAATTAAAAGTGGAAGCACTATCAGATTCACCTAGTAGGGTTTCTAATTGGTTGTGGAGCTGGGACAAGAATGAGACACTATAAGCAGGGAAAAGTGAACCAATACTAGACAATAAAGACCAACCCTGAACCTGCTTCTAGAAAACTCAAACCAACCGCCACCCTGAGAATATTGTTACTCTGCCACTGCAGCTGGGAAAATCCTGCGGATACATTACTCTAGTGTTAAGTAGGGGCATTGGCAATCTCAATGGATTCACTGAGAAAAGCTTAAAAAAGCAGCACCCTCCTTGAGCTGCTGAAGCCGATCACAGTAGCTTTGTCCATCACTAATTACCAGTCAGCGAATGGTCTTTGAGGTTGAAGTTTTTGAATTGAGGTGGTTTTTTTTTTTTAATTAAAAATATTCTTGCCATAAAGCTGATTACATGCGTTGTTTTCCCCTGCTGCACTTCACTTCTGTGAAATCGACTCAAGTAGAGACTCTGCATAGCTGTGATCGCAGAAGACAGAGCTGCAGCACGAACTGAGGTGTCTTATTTTCTTTTTAAAATAAACTAATATTTGGCTGGAGGCTTAACAGGGAACTGGTTAACATTGTAAACCAGTTGAGATCCAGTAACACTCCAAATGGGGAAGCTGCGATGGTAAATACCTAGTTCAAGCTTAGGCCCATTTCATAATTTGGTTGAGATTCTGTTTTGGATCCCTTGCTCCATTCGGCTAACAAGACCCAGCAACACTGGATAGGAATTAAAGCAAAACTGCAATTTCCACTGCTTTGTAAGAAACCGTGAGACGTGTTGTGCTGTTCTATTACAGATTTAATACAGACTTCTAGGCTGAACATTTTTTCTTTGCCTTTTACGGACTTGTCTGTACAATGAAATATTTAGAAAGACAATAAAAGAGAGGAATCACACCGCCGTGTGAGGCCTGGTTGTACGTGATTATAATTTGTAGTAGTAGTAACTTATCCTATTTCCACAGCATCTAGGAGTCTCCATCAGATGGACCAGGACCCAATTGCGCTCAGCATGTACAGACACAGGAGAAGTGGTCCTGCTCTGAAGAGTCTTCAGACTTCTTCTTGCCCTGTATAGTTTCAAGCGACCACTGAGAGTAAGCAGAAGTTCGGTGGCGTTCCACGTACCTGT
This sequence comes from Chelonoidis abingdonii, assembly GCF_003597395.2. NCBI lineage: Eukaryota > Metazoa > Chordata > Testudines > Testudinidae > Chelonoidis > Chelonoidis abingdonii. Next base: position 1,049,795 of record NC_133777.1, read on the forward strand.
AGCCTGCAGGCTCTGCCCATAACAGACATGCTAGATCATGTCCCTGCTGGTAGCCCATCCTGATCTCGTCTTGCGCGGGACTTTAGAGAGATGCTAGTGACTTGTAGAATGTACCATTTCTGTCACCGCTTGGCAGCGCTGTGAAGTTCCAGTAGATGTCACTGGGGAGTGTCCTTGTTGGGGGCACTGAAGACACATGGACGTTAGATTTCAAGTGTAACTACATAACAACGCAGGCAGCTTGGCCTTGTGTCAGAGGGGATGGAAATCTATGGGCTGGAGTAGTGACTGTGGCCTCTGTAGCATTCACAGGGTATTGGGCACAGCATACATGAATGTTAATCTGTGGCCACCCCCCAGCCACTCCATTACCACTGCCCGCATGGCATTTGCATGCTGCATGAGGCCCTTTCTGCAGAGCAAGGACATCTAATGCAGCTCTGCCATGGTCCCCAGGGCAAGGCTTCAGTGGACTGGTGTATCTAACACTGCCCTAACACCACAGGTGAATTTCACCTTGGACCCATCTGCTGTCGGTTGCCACTAGCTCAGTTACCATGCGGCCCTGCGCTCCTCCCATGGGGTGGATAGCGGTGTACTCAGGAGCTTTCCGGTGGCAGGAGCAGAGTCCAAGCAGACCGTCACTATGCAGCACGCTAGCATGAGAGAGATTTACACGCCAGCTTGCTGTGCACTAATTGTTTCATTCCACACAAGCCTGAGTGTTTGATCCTGGTGGGGACCCTCAGAACCCTAATGAATGACTGCAGCCAGGGTCCTGGGTGTGTCACTTGGGGCAGGATCAGGCCCAAAAGATTAGAAGTGAAACAACTGGTTCTATGCTGGTGTGATTAAAAAATCTCAAACCTAGCAGCCCCCCGTACACCGGCGAGTCCTATGGAACAACCCTCTAGAGATGCACCAGCCTGACGGAGCATCCCCAGCCATGCACCCAGTGTGTCCCTGTGCGGGAAATCATTTGACATTGGGTGTTCAGTTCCCGCCAGCTCTAAATGGAGAAAAATGCTGGAAGTGATGGCACGAGCTGTGCCAGGGTCCCTTTGTGAGCCAGCCCAGACCACACGATGCAGCTTTCAGAGAGAACCCTGGTGGAGAAACAAATCCAGAGGCCCCATTTGAAGCCTCTCTTGGATGGAGAGGCCCTGCGATGGGGTGTTCACCCTGCACTTGTCCTGAAAGGGTTAGTGAAGGCTAGCGGGGGGAGGGGGCGGATAGGGGGGGGCTAATGAACCCAAGAAGCCACACTGATGGGGATCAGGTGGCTAAGCAATCCCCGGACTGAGGGAGGGAGCCCAGCTGAGGAGGAATGAACTGAGCTGGGACTATAAAGGCAGGAAATTGGAAGCATAAGGCGGCTGGGCTGGGAAGTCTGCAGTTGCTCCTGGAGAAGGGAGGTGTGTTTGGCTGGCAACCTGGGAGCCAAGAACATAGGACAGGACTCAGAAAGGCTGTAAGATCTAGAAGGCAACAGACCTTGACAGCTGGCAAGAAGGCCCCAGGCTGGGACCCGCAGTAGAGGGCAGGCCTGGTTCCTGCCAGCCACAGAGGAAGTGGCACTCTGAGGCAGCGAATGGGAAGACTGCCTAGGCCTGCTGGGAGGAAAGACTTTTGATATGCAGAAGGGGAAACCACGTATAGTGACCTGGCCGGAGGCTGAGTCACGAAGAGGCAGTAGCAGCTCGTGGAGCTCAGACCCAGAGGCAGACAGATGGTGTGTAATGGTGGGAAGCGGCGGTGACCTTGTGAGCTATTCCCCGGAATGACCAGGAGATGCCACTTAGCGGTGAGTGGAGCCCCCATCACAAGCCCTATTCGCCTTGCTCCCAAGTCTAACTCTATTTATTCTCTGTACTATCATAGCACCAGGAGCCCGGACTTCAACCGGGACCCTGCTGTGCTAGTGCTGTCCAGAAACAGAACAGAAGGACAATCCCTGCTCCAAAGCTCACAATGTAACGTGTCCTCGAGCGAAGTGCAGAGCACGTCGCAGGGAGCCATAAACCTCCACTTACCAGCTTCACTGCCACTTGGTGTTCTTTCCCTTCTGACGTCACGTTGGACAGGGCGGAGAGAATTGTTGGGTTGGTTCCTGAGCCACTTTGGTTGGTCTCAAAGAGATCGATAATGACGGGATGGTCTGGGTCACTTTCATCAATCAGAACCAAGGGGATCTGGTCCAGAGCTTCAGGTTAACCTCTGAGAAACAGTCTCACTGGAGTTTAGTGGGGGAGCTGAGATTGCGTCCCCGTGCTTGGACTGCAGAATCCTTTCCAGGGCTGCCTCAGTGAGCTCATCCATCTTTCAATAGATGCCTCACTTGGAGTATCTGAAGGACAAGAGCAGTTGCAGTTGCTGGAGGTGGGCAGTTGGCTTGCAGTAGATTGAATTTCTATAGAGAACACGGGCCTTAGGTAGCTTCATAAAAGAGTTACTGAAAAATGAATGCAGTCCATGTATGAAGTGTGATCTATGCTAGAACGTGTATCCTGCCTGCCAGACCCTGGAGCAAGACCAGATATAGAATTAGTGAGGCGCTAAACAATCAGTGTTTTACTGATGACTTGCTGTGTTTACAGAAATAATGTCATTATCTTTCAAATAACTCATGTTTCTGGGTCAGCAGTGGGCTAACACCCAGGAGCCACTCTAGGAGAAGTATAAAATCAGCCCACTCATTGTGGGTCTGCTCTGAGTTTTGGGAGACAGACTGGGATGGCTTTACACTTAGGGTCATGTCTCTGCTCTGTTCATATATGAAATTTAAAGTAATGTCCAGTGAATCACTGGACTGCCTGATTTCACAGGAGCTACTCTGGAACATTGGAGTAACTGAGAGCAGATATTGGCCTTTCGTGGCACCCAGATAATGGGGTTGGGTTGCAGAAAGTGTTTTCATTCATTTCTTTTGTTTTCATTTGCTTAAGAGTTTGCTGAATGACCAATGCACACTTCAGAAATCCCGCATCTTTGCAATTTGAGATGGAAGAGATTTATAGCACTAGGCCCTGGAAATGTCCCTGAGCAAGTCAGCTTTCACACTTGGTGCAGACAGGACTCACTTGTAAGGACTGGCATTGCAGACTGTGACTGCTGGGAACTTCATGGTCTTAAACCCTATAGAGAGAGATGAACTGACACTGTAGGAGAGTATGTGTTGAATGAGGATCCCCCATTGCCAGAAGACGAGAGATGCGAAGGAGCAGAGTCAGGAAAAAACCAGATGACTTTCTTCTTTGGCCTCTCGGTGATGCGCTTGGGTCCATGCGTGTTGGTGTTATCGCAGTACCAGACCAGCAGCTCTTGTATGTGTATCCCGGCCCCTTCTGGAGACGGTGCAGCACTCTTATGAAATACCTTTTAAAGGTCATTGTAATGCCTGTGAACATGCGGGGGAAACAACTGTTAGTCTTAGGCAGCAGGATTTAAATTACTTGCTGTATTCTGCTTGTAAGAGTCCTTCCCATGGGACGCTACCCAGCAGGTACCTTCAGCCTGTCTGGAGCTCTCCAGGTGGTTTCACAGTCACAGGGTAGCGATCCCACCTATGCCCTAGGGTTGTGGTCTGTGTTGCCAGGAGGGAAATGTGAATGAGATTCTCAGCCTCTCACTACCTGTGTTGAAAGAGACCTCTCAACCTCCCCACTGTTCCGCTCCAGAGCTGGCCTCCTCCCACAATACTGAAAATCCTTCCCACCTAGACATGAGTAACGGAAAACATAGCAGTTATTTGAAAGGCAAGTCATACTTGCAAACCCATTCTGAGCCTATTACAGCCTACACTGTGTAAGATCCTTGGGAGAAGGGCCTAGGGTGACCAGACGCAATGTGAAAATTGGGACGGGGGTGAGGGGTAATAGGAGCCTATATAAGAAAAAAACCCAAAAATCGGGACTGTCCCTATAAAATTGGGACATAGTGGTCCCTTTAGGTGATCAGGTTTTGTCTTCGAAGAACCATCATTCATGGCGCTGTATGAACATTAATAATGCTACTACTGTAGACCAACCTTTAGTCTTAAATCGTTATCAGCTCTAGGTCTGTTTAAACTGCTAACTCTGGAACTGGTTTAGAACAGCAATTAGGCTAACTCAGCTCAACTCTCAGTGTAGAAGGACCAAGGGATTATGCCTTGAAATGACTGGGAGAAGTATACCAGCCCTGGGCTATCAGGTGTGTCCACCTCCCGAAAGGGGAGTAGGAAAGGGATTTGGACACAAGTGTCTTTTTCAAGACTAAAAATATCAAAGTAGCAAGGGGTGCCTGCGAAGAAGGGACAGTAGGTATTTTTTTCAGATTCCTTTGTTTTAAGATAGTATCAGTACATTTTGTACTGCTGATGTGAAGGATGCTGATATTTTGGATTGGTATTGTGAGTACATGGTACATTTTATGCTGCTATTGTAAGTCGAGAATGCATGTTACTAATCTTTATATCCGGAGCAGAATTTCACACAAAAAAGAGAATCTAGCTAAAGTAGAAATCGTTCAGAGGTTAAAATGTAGAACGTCAGGATGAAGACCCATGTTAAATATGGTATGAAGCCTACTGGGAACAGTAATACTGAAGGTGTAAACTAGAAACGTTTCAATATTCAGAAAGAACAAATTCTGCTTTTTATGCAATGTTACTCTTTACTAAATGTAATCCCATGTAAATAAAATATCAAAGGAAAGTTGCTCTACAGGTTCTGGGGTGTAGGCAGGCACGCAGATCTCTTAACCTCTAGAATGGGAAGGCAATACAGGCTGATTTCATTCGGTTAGATGGTCTTTTCTCTTGGGCCTATGGTGAGATGACTGCATCAGTCTGAAACCTTGACCTCGCCAAGCGAGGAACTGGATAGTAACTGTGTACTCACACAGGCTCAGCTGTTTGATGGGAGTGGGTGAGGACACCTTCAAAGCTGGCCTAGACTAACAAGTGCAATAGTTGATAAAGATGAAAATGATTCACTGACTTTGTGACGTCTCACAGCTTCATGCTGAGCGGGAGGCAAACTCCATCTATCTCCAGTACTCACAGCCCCATGATCCTGTCCCATGCCAACAGCTCCCAAACCACCAGGATCAAATGTCATGAGACCCAGATTACCTCTTCCCTAAGGAAAACCCATGCGAAGGAGCTCTGAAGGGAGGGAACCCTCCCGCCCTCCCTGCCCCCCCCCCCCAGCACTACTCATTCCAGAGATTTCCTTAGGATTGTTCTGTTGGGGACAGGGCTTAGATTCTTCCTCCTGGGAACAGGAAGAAGTTTTGTCCCCACGCCCAGCAGTTTCATGGAATCTGCAAAGGGACCTGGGCCCCAGCCTCTGCCTCCCTGACAGCATTACTCCAATGACTTACAATACCAAGGAGGATTCTCCGAGTCCCCGCTCTCAAGAGTTCTTCAGCATGAAGGGGCCTTTAGGTGTTGATTAATTCCATTGGCTTTGTGCAGGTTGTGGTGAGGATGAGGGGGCAATAGGCACTTTTCTGCCTATCTCTTCTACTTTCCAGACATGGATGCCTGACCCTGCAGAAGACCTCTGCGGGGGTTGGGGTGTTTGCAGAAGCAATGACTCTTTGCTGCATCCCAACTCACTCCTGTGGAAGACAGGAGAGGTCCAAGCAGAAGGTCCCCTCTGAGCAGGCAGTTCCAGAGAATAAACAAGCCTGTGGCACAGAGAAGGCTGGAGGTTATTACATGTGGCTTTTCACCTCAGCTGTCCTGCCACCAGTTAGACATCTGCTTGCTAAATCCCCAATCAGGAAACCCCTTGTCTCACAAACTGGCATAACCAAAATACATTGGAAGCAGAAGATTGGCAAAGCAAAACTAGTAATATTTCCCCTCTTTTAAAAATCCATTAAAAGATTTAGATTGATTAGATTAGATTAAAATTAAAACACACCTGAATTCCACTGGGTAATTTGCAACTTTGATCATAGAAGCAGCAGAGAATCCTGTGGCACTTATAGACTAACAGACGTTTTGGAGGTGAGCTTTCGTGGGTGAATACCCCACTTCGTCAGACGCAGGTAGTGGAAATTTCCAGGGGTAGGTATATATATGCTAGCAAGCAAGCTAGAGATAACGAGTTAGTTCAATCAGGAGGAGGTGGGGCCTGTTCTAGCAGTAGAGGTGTGACTGCTAGAATGGCTTGCCAATTACAGAACCAGTTTCTCCTCCCTTGGTTTTCACACCTCTACTGCTAGAAAGGGCCCCCCTCCCTGATTGAACTAACCTCGTTATCTCTAGCTTGCTTGCTAGGATATATATACCTACCCCTGGAAATTTCCACTACCTGCGTCTGACGAAGTGGGTATTCACCCACGAAAGCTCACGCTCCAAAACGTCTATTAGTCTATAAGGTGCCACAGGATTCTCTGCTGCTTTTACAGATCCAGACTAACACAGCTACCCCTCTGATACTTTGATCATAGAATCATAGATTAGGGCTAGAAGAGACTGAAGGAGGTCATCTAGTCCAACCCCGTTCAAGCAGGACCAACACCAACTAAATCATCCCAGCTAAGGCTCTGTCAAGCCGGCCCTTAAAAACCTGTAAGGAAGGAGAGTGCACCACCTCCCTAGGGAACCCATTCCAGTGCTTTCACCACCCTCCTAGTGAAATAGTGTTTTCCTAATATCCAACCTAAACCTCCCCACTGCAACTTGAGACCATTGCTCCTTGTTCTGTCATCTGCCGCCACTAAGAACAGCCGAGCTCCATCCTCTTTGGAACCCCTCTTCAAGGTAGTTGAAGGCTGCTATAAATCCCCCCCTCACTCTTCTCTTCTGCAGGCTAATAAGCACAGTTCTCTCAGTCTCTCCTCGTAAGTCATGTGCCCCAGCCCCTGATCATTTTTGTTGCCTCTGCTGGGCTCTCTCCCAATTTGTCTACATCCTTTCTGTAGTAGGGGGACCAAAACTGACGCAATACTCCAGATGTGACCTCACCTGTGTCAAATAGAGGGGAAAATCACTTCCTCGATCTGCTGGCAATGCTCCTACTGATGCAGCCCAATATGCCACTGGCCTTCTT